>NC_060900.1:28348665-28398665 GCF_014805685.1 Silurus meridionalis
ATTCAGTATGTAGTATATATGTAGTATATAGTGTATAGATTCAGTATGTAGTATATATGTATAGTATATAGTGTATAGGTTCAGTATAATATAGTGTATATGTATAGTATGTAGTGTAAAGATTCAGTATGTAGTATATATGTATAGTATATAGTGTATAGGTTCAGTATGTAGTATATAGTGTATAGATTCAGTATGTAGTATATATGTATAGTATATAGTGTATAGGTTCAGTATAATATAGTGTATATGTATAGTATATAGTGTATAGGTTCAGTATGTAGTATATATGTATAGTATATAGTGTATAGATTCAGTATGTAGTATATATGTATAGTATATTGTGTATAGATTCAGTATAGTATATAGTATATGTATAGTATATATAGTGTATAGGTTCAGTATGTAGTATATATGTATAGTATATAGTGTATAGGTTCAGTATGTAGTATATATGTATAGTATATAGTGTATAGGTTCAGTATGTAGTATATAGTGTATAGGTTCAGTATGTAGTATATATGTATAGTATATAGTGTATAGATTCAGTATGTAGTATATATGTATAGTATATAGTGTATAGGTTCAGTATGTAGTATATATGTATAGTATATTGTGTATAGATTCAGTATAATATAGTGTATATGTATAGTATATAGTGTATATGTATAGTATATAGTGTATAGGTTCAGTATGTAGTATATAGTGTATAGGTTCAGTATGTAGTATATATGTATAGTATGTAATGTTAAGGTTTAGTATATAATATATAGTGTATATGTAAAATATGTAGTATATATGTATAGTATATAGTATATATGCACAATATATAGTGTATATGTAAAGTATTTAACGTATAGGTTTAGTGCAGAGCCTATATGTATGGTCCTTCAGTAGTCAGTTGGACTCTAATGGTGTAATGTGACCTTATTGCCAATATCCTAACATCTATTTCTATCCATTTCCTTCTTTCTCTCTCTCTTTCTCTCCCCCCTGTATAGGCCAGACATTTGCGTTATGGGATGATCGGATTAACTCTGTCAGAGTTGGTTTTTGGAGGCACAGCAGTAACACCTGATCCTCGCTGTCTTCAGGTTCAGTCTGGATCTTTGGATTCGGGGTTCATTAGTATTATGGACCATCAGTAGTGTGGATTTTGCAGTAGCTCATGACTGCATTTGTAGGCATTTGTATTATAACCTTAGACCTTGACCTGGCAAACAAGGACCCGGTAAATGGTTTATGGGCCTTTCTGGTTAATGACATTCAAGGATTTCATCGGTATTGACTGACAGATTCTTCTGTGCTTTCCGGACCTTTCTGACACGGACCCGTCCATGGCGGTGAGACGGCGCTCTGTGATTTGCCACTAACCCGCTCTGTAGGTCGTGTGATTAAGCCGGGCAGGGTGGAAGGAGGATGCAGGCTGGGCTGCGGGTTCTCTGCGCCGGTGGAGGCGCTTCTCTCTGCTGTCTGCTCCTGCTGGGACTCATTTACACACACCTTCTTAAAGAAGGTAAGTACAATGCAGTGGATTTATCTCTCTAAAAGCCAGATCACAACAAGGACTCACATTTTGCTTGCAAAAATGGCTTGCAGAAAGAAAACAAAAACGTGAGAGATTCTCCATCAGTGCCCTGGATCATTCGTTACACCAACGACACCCTCACATTGCAGCTGTCACGCTTTATAATATATGAACAGCAAATTCGGTTTTTTTTTATATGTGTTGCTGAAATCCCATACAGTTATGTGAGGCATTTCGATTGGAACTTATGTGACATCATAATTACACATCATGGCAGAAATTTCCATATGCTGACCAGAGTCATTTATTGTTACCATAGAAACGAACTCTTTACTCCGGCTTGCAGCTGTAGTGATGTGAGCTACACTTGGGCAGTGATGGACCACAAATGAAATGATGTTATTTATTTATTTGATTATTCCTTATTTGGGGTTGACTCACAATCTATCCTGCCTGCAAGGTACACTATATTACCAAAAGTTTGCGGACACCTGGTCATAAGTACGGTATGTCCTTTCTGAGCATCACATTTCACATTTAGTCCTATTGTGCTCTTATATTTCCCTCCACTCTTCTGGGAAGATGTTCCACTTGTTAGTAAAGTCAGGTACAGATGTACTGTAGGTGAGAAGGTGAGGAGGCCTGGGGTGCAGTCAGTGTTCACATTTATCCTAAAGGTGTTCAGCAGGGATGAGATCAGATCTTTCTAGCAGGCTACACAAAATCTTCCCCTCCAAACCATGGAAAGCAGATTATCAAAAAAATTGGTTTGTGCACAGGGACATCTCCATGCTGGAGCAGGATTTGGGTTTCCAAGTTTAAGTGAGCGCAAAATTCTATTATACTGCATCCAAAGACGTCCTGTACCAGTGAGTTCCTTCAGCTTTGTGGGAACAGTTTGGAGAAGAACCACATATAGCAGGAAGCGTCAGGTGTCCCGATATTTCGTCCATATAGTGTAGTTATTCATGTGACTACATCTAATACCACATACACACACACACACACACACACACACACACACACACACAAGCACACACACACACACACACACACACACACACACACATTACTACACTGCATAATTACAAGTGGAAGCTTAGTGGTTAAGACATTGGACTTTGACTCTGAAGGTTCATGAGTTTAGAACCCAGCCACACCAAGCTGCCACTCCCGGGCCCCTGAACGATGCCCTTAACCCCATAGCCGCTCAGTTGTATGAATGAGATAAATGTAAGTTGCTCTGAAAAAGGACGTCTGCAAAATGCCGTAAATGCAATTAGAATGTACTCCATTAATAATCATAAACGATGCAGAAGGAAGAAACCTTTAGCTGAACCAGACTCGAGAGGGAACCTCATCCTCATCTGGGTGGCACCGAATGTCCATTTATTACAGTGATGGAGATCAGAGCAAACTGTAGTCCTGAGTCTGTGTAGCAGACTATTGATATGAACTACAGTCCAAATCCAAATCCTTCCTCAGCGTTCCTGTTCTTACTGCAATTTCATGGAACCCCAGGGTGTAGATGAGAACCATCCCCAGCTGTATAGTTCTCTCTCTCTCTCTCTCTCTCTCTCTCTCTCTCTCTCTCTCTCTCTCTCTCTCTCTCTCTCTCTCTTCGCGGACAGTCGTTGACTTTCAGGATGTAATATGCAGAGGAACGTAACATCATTCACAGACTATCTGCACACAGTGAATACAAAACTATGAAATGGCCTTAAATCCACATTCTGAAATCTGCTCTACACCTTTAACTTCTGCTCCAGTCATGTGAAATGTGATCCACATGAGTTTTATTTTAATTTCTTTAATAAATTCATCTGTTTAGTCGCATACTTGTATAAGCGATCTTTTCTGCACAGCCTTTTTAAGCATCTCTGGAGTCGATTGATTCTGACGGGAATGGGAATTGATGCAGTGTTGCTTAAAGACTATCAGCTGAGAGCAGGACGTGTCTTTCAGCTCCCCAACAATATTACTTTAGATATTAATTCCATTAGATAACACTAGTGTTGCTAAGCAACACATCAAAGGTTTCCCAACTGCAGATTACTTTGATCTAATCGATTTTTTTTATAAAGCCGTGTAAATATCCTTAAATACAGTAAAGATATTTACACGGCTTTATAAAAAAAAAATCTGTGGCTTATGTACTGGTCACTCTTAGAGTAGGAGGTGTGGCCTATGTACTGGTCACTCTTAGAGTAGGAGGCGTGGCCTATGTACTGGTCACTCTTAGAGTAGGAGGCGTGGCCTATGTACCGGTCACTCTTAGAGTAGGAGGCGTGGCTTATGTACCTGTCACTCTTAGAGTAGGAGGCGTGGCTTATGTACCTGTCACTCTTAGAGTAGGAGGCGTGGCCTATGTACTGGTCACTTTTAGAGTAGGAGGCGTGGCCTATGTACTAGTCACTTTTAGTGTAGGAGGTGTGGCTTATGTACTTGTCACTCTTAGTGCAGGAGGTGTGGCTTATGTACTTGTCACTCTTAGAGTAGGAGGTGCGGCCTATGTACTGGTCACTCGTAGAGTAGAAGGCATGGCTTATGTACTTGTCATTCTTAGAGTAGGAGGTGTGGCCTATGTACTTATGACTTTCAGTGTAGGCAGCGTGACCTCTGTATTTGTCACTTTCAGTAAAGGAGGCGTGGCCTCTGTACCTGTCACTCTAACGGTACCTGTTACTTTCAGTGAAGGCCTGTGTGTCAGTCTTAATGAAGGAGGTGTGGTGTGTGTATCTGCTAATCTCAGTGAAGGAGGTGTGGCCTGTGTGTCAGCTTTAGTGAAGAAGACATGACCAGCCAATCTTCTGCATCAGTGCACCATTGAGCTTTATAGATTTACTGGACATTTTCGTCTACTTGATCTCTGATTTTGTACTCTATAATCTCACTGCTATGTAACAGCATCTCCTGAATTCTCTTTTAAATCCATACATTTTTCTTCTACCAATGAGTCTGGTTCTTTGTCTGGATTATGCAGCATGCAAGAAGCGGGAAAGAGGCATAAAAGATTTGCATGTTTAAAGCCACTGAATATTTAACAATGCAGGAAGGCGTGCCGAAGAGCAGAGATCTACTTACTTTTTATTTGCAGTAAATGTTTAATTTTCTTTTATTTTAAAATAAAAAACGAATTCAGAAACTGAACACTTTCAGAATTTCAATTCTGTAAATTCAGAGCAAACACAGCTGTGTTTAAATTTCATTATGACCAAATCTGATGGAATCCACTGGCTTTTAAAATCCAATTCTCTTTATTGCTGGCGTACATTATGAAAGCAGATGCTGTGAGACGGACCGAGACCTTGACCTCTCGTCTGCAGACTAGATGAACTCTGAAAGCTCTCGTCACTATTGACTTTTCTACAGGTCTATAGGGACGTTAGTATAGGACGCATGTGTGTCTGTGTGTGTGTTTGTGTGTGTTTGTGTGATTGCAGCATTACTGCTATTTCACTAGATTTAATTACTGCATCTTCTGTGGCCAAAAGTGTCATCCGTGATCCTGCAGCGTGACCGTGATCACATCCGCGATAACGAGGAATTTTGTCGATTTTGTGCCGTCTAACAAGTAAGCTATCGACAAGAAAGATTTTTCCAGAATGAATCCTATCGTCACACCCACACATCCATGAGATACACGTCTGGCCCCCATGACCCTGCATATCACTCACCTGCTGCTTCCTGAACATCAGTGTACCAAAGATCTGCAGCACACACACTTACCCTCTTACACACACAGGTGTCTGGGCAGGTTTGGAGACGAAAAAAAAAATAATCGCTCTTTTTTTATACATGCATGCATATTCTCTCATTTTCAGTCTCTCTCTCTCTTTCTCTCTCTCTCTCTCTCTCTCTCTCTCTTGTGCTTCCCAACAGCTATGAATTTTGACTCTAGATCAATATTTCTGCAATGGAAATTCAATGCAGTCCTGGATGGAATATCTTTTTCCCCCTACAGCATCGTACAGTATAACACTATAATAAAAATATGCTGTAGTGTAATTCTTCTTCTTTTTTTTTCTTCTTCTTCTTTTCTTCATTTTTGAAACACTGCAACTAAATCTCAGAGTTGATGAAATTGTGTATCCAGAGATGATCCAGAGTGAATTTCTGCATGAAATATACCAATATCTGGTGCTTGGCCACGCGACACACCTGACTATTATTTATTCTTTTATAGTGGAGGCAGTGGATATTTGGTGGCTGTGCGTTTGTTGTAGATAGACAGACAGACAGACAGACAGACAGACAGACAGACAGACAGATAGATAGATAGATAGATAGATAGATAGATAGAGATGTGGGAATAAACCCTGGATGAGATGGCCATTACAGAGTACACTGCACATCAGGGATATTTGAGAAAACTGAAACGATGACCTGTGGTGCTCTTTTGTTCAGAAGGTAGATTACAGAACGGATTGTAGACAGAAGTTCTGCAGCCGAGTTCTGCGCTCTTTTCTAGGGCAGCTGTTGACGCGAATACACGGCGATATCCGAGCGCACGCTTTAGTGAACACGAGGCGCCGCTTTGAGGGTGCACTAATATAGCTATGCACGAGGCACTGAGTCGCCCTAAATCCTGGCCCTGATGGCTCTCCTACAATGCAGCCATCTGTCATGGAGAGGACAGGAAATCAAAGAGCGCTTGGCTAAAGGCCTGAGAGCAGGCAGACAGATGAGCTGTCATCACCCAGTCTTCTACCCGTTTATTAAACAATACATTTAGAAATGTCACGGTGCTGTCTGCACGTCTGAACACACACACACACACACACACACACACACACATATGTGTACACACATACATTCACTGTGTAGGTCTGATCTTTCAGCCTTCATCATAGCAGTGTGTAGGTAGGGTGTGTGTGTGTGTGTGTGTGTGTGTGTGTGTGTGAGAAGAAAGAAAAGACAGAAAGGATGAGAGAGAGAGAGAGAGAGAGAGAGAGAGAGAGAGAGAGAGAGAGAGAAAGAGAGAGAGAGAGAGAGAGAGAGAGAGAGAGAGAGAGAGAGAAGAGAGAGAGAGAGAGAGAGAGAGAGAGAGAGAAAGAGAAAGAGAGAGAAAGAGAGAGAGACGGTTACCTCATATTATATTTGTATTTCAATAAATTACTGCATCTCATATCACACCTGAATAAAACATAAGAAGTGAAGCTACTTTCCTTCATGCCTGTTTATTCTGCAGCCATTTTATATATATATATAAATATTAGGGCTGTCGGTTGATTAATTTTTTTATTTGCAACTTAATCGCACATTTGTATCTGTTGTAAATCTTCCTTAAATTAATTGTTTTTAAGTTTTAAATTCTCTAATCAACATGTGGACGAACAAATATCAATGCTTTATGCAAATGTATGTTTATTAATAGTGAAACCGAACTCAACATAGAGCATAAAGACTAAATATTCTTTTAAATGTTTCAAAGTAATTATGGTGTTTTAAATTACGTAAATCATCAAAATGGAACATTAAATGGAATTTTTACTTTGTTTCCACATGGACGTTTTAAATTGCCGGACATGCGCGTCCTGGTGGATTTGGTGCTTGATTAAAGACTTGGTGTATCAGTAAAACAAATGTTTAGTGACTCAAATTTATTTTTCAATTGAGTTTATAATTTTTAAAAAATATCTGAGTGAAAGAAGGCCGTTGTGAGTAAACATGTTGCGCTGAATCTTTTTATATTTATTTATTGATATTTTTATTCGATATGGTCAAACAGGAGACGGATGATCCGCTGTGGCGACCCCTAATGGGAGCAGCCAAAAGAAGAAGAAGAAGAAGAAGAAGAAGAAGATGGTCAAACAGAAATGCGTGCTGCAAATTAACTTGCTTTAATGCATTCATTTTAAAAGCGTTGCTACATGAACATGACGTATCACAACACTACGGAGACCGAGCAGTGTCCTGAGAGTCACAGATTAACATGGCAGAGGTAGAGCTGTAACTTCCTGCAGACACAACAGGGGAAAAACATCAGCTTTTATTTCATGTTTTTTTTTGCAATACAAAGGCAGGTTGGTGAAATGGCCATGTGTTAGATGTCAATTAAGTTAATTGATGATTTGCTGTCAGAAGAGTCACAAGAGCCGCTTTATATGTATCTTAAGGTATCCTATCATTGGCTATGCATCAAGATGTGAATCACATCGGCCTCAGTTATGAAGACGCACATCCCTTATATATATATATATATATATATATTTCAGTGCTCTTGCAGCACATAAGCACTAAACGATGGCGTGAGCTGGAAATGCAGCGTCAGGCTCCAGCCGTGTCTCTGGAGCTAATGAAGCTCTTAGTGGAAAGAGATGTTTATGGAAAACTTGAAAACCTTTTAAGGGAAATATCAATTGTGGCGCATGAAGAAAGAGCCGTATTTCACAGTTGCGTGGATATGAATTTGGTTTGTGTCAACTGCTGACCTGTTTCACAGCAAATTATGCTGTTCTTTGTGTTTCTCTTCTCTTTTCTCTCTCTCTCTCTCTCTCTCTCTCTCTCACACACACACACACACACACACACACACACACACATAGAGAGTTGTGGAGTTTTTACAGGGTTGCAGGGTAAAGAAAAATCGCCTTTGAATTGAAATTGCAGTCTTTCAGCTCTTATTCCATTCCATTACACATTTAGTCCCATTTGCTGTTCCAGTAGATGATGTTCCACTAGATGTTGGAGTTTGCGTTTGGAGATTTGTGTGGAATTCATACAGCCAAAAAGGGTGTTAGTAGAGTCAGATTCTGATATAGGTGATGTGAGGAGGCCTGGGGTGCAGTCAGCATGGAAGTGTTCATGCTGGAACAGATTTGGGACTCCAAGTTCAAGTGCAGGGAAAATGTCATGTTCCTGCATCCAAAGACGTCCTGCACAATTGTGTATCTCAAACTTTTTGCTAATAGTTTAAACAAGAACCTCATACTGGCAGAAAGGTATGAAAAGGTCAGGTGATAAAATACTCATGGCTGCATAGTGTACATGTGTACTGGTGGTGGTAATAGTACAATCATTTTATAATAACATGCACTTTAAATATGAAGGTTTGTCAAAACACTGGGTTCTGAGATCTTATGTTTGAAATGTACGATTTTAGCTTTAAATTTGACTGGACTGAACATGAATGGAGATTCACACCAAAATACCAGAAGCTTCACCATGTCAACAATTACACATATATTGAAACATTTATATTTATATTTAGGTAAAGTACACAAGTGTGGTTTAGCTTCGGTTAAGCTGAAACTCCCCTTAAAGCTCTAGAAATGAATCGACACCTTATAATAATAATAATAATAATAATAATAATAATAATAATAATAATTCGTTACATTTATATAGCGCTTTTCTGCAGCACTCAAAGCGCTTTACATATGAAAGGGGGGATTCTCCTCAACCACCACCAATGTGCAGCATCCACCTGGATGATGCGACGGCAGCCATATTGCGCCAGAACGCCCACCACACACCAGCATATTAGTGGAGAGGAGATAGAGTGATATAGCCAATTAATATGAGGGGATGATTAGTAGGCCAGCGGGCAAGTTTGGCCAGGATGCCGGGGCACACCCCTACTCGTTTTCGAAAGACATCCTGGGATTTTTTAATGACCACAGAGAGTCAGGACCTCGGTTTAACGTCTCATCCGAAGGACGGACCTTCCTAATAGTAATTTAACAGATTCAGTTCAGTTCAGT
The DNA here is from genome assembly GCF_014805685.1 of Silurus meridionalis. Classification (NCBI taxonomy): domain Eukaryota; kingdom Metazoa; phylum Chordata; class Actinopteri; order Siluriformes; family Siluridae; genus Silurus; species Silurus meridionalis. The sequence continues at coordinate 28,357,900 of NC_060900.1, forward strand.
TTTATTTGTTGTGTTTTTCACAATAGACATTGTCCAAGAGCAGCTTTACAGAGATAAATAATGACACATAAATCTTACATTTGTGCCTAATGATCGAGCTAGAAGTGAAGCTAAAGAAAAATTCCCTGAGACTTTATGAGGAATAAACCTTGAGAGGAACCAGATTCAAAAAGCAGCCCATCCTCAACTTGATAATGGACATTCATTCGTTATAATTCCATCATTAATGAGGTTATAAACTGTTCACTGATGGAGACTTGAATGCAAAACTTTTCATGAGAAATGTAGCTCTAAACCACTGTAGCAAACCCCAATTCCAAAAAAGTTAAGACGCTGTGTAAAATGTAAATAAAAACAGAATGCAATAATTAGCAAATCTCATAAACCCAGATCTTATTTACAATTTAAACAAAAAACACAACAAAGAAAACCCTGAGCTGTTGTGAAGCTAGAATTCTGTACCAGACACACATACGACAGCATTCCTTTAGCAAAACTTCAGCAACTGGTCTCCTCAGTTCCCAGATGTATATGGACAGAAGACATGATGCTACACAGGGGAAAAAAACAGGGTCCTGTCCCCTTTAATTTGTTATATATTCTTTGTTTAAACATTTAATATGTTTATTGTGAATAAAATATGGATTTCTATTTCATAATTTTATACTAAACGCAAGATTTGCAAATTATTGCGTTCTGTTTTTATTTACATTTTGCACAGTGTCCCAACTTTGGGCCTCATGGATTTTTCGGCTGTTCATGTAGAGAACATCCTCAGCAGAAGTGAGTGGTTTCTAGTTGAAGTGAACTCTTTTTCATCACTGGAGTAACCGATGGATAATAATTCTATTCGAAATGCTAAATAACGAGGGTATAGCTATCAGTTTATCTTCACATGCGAATCTGTAGAGAGTCTGAGGATGTATTTGTGATGGAACATTGGATCGGGTTTCACCTCAGTGCTAGTAATAAGGGATCTTGAGAGATGTAAGGTCATGTCAAGCCTGTGGCTCAAAGGAAGCATAGCACAGAGCAGGGTTTGATCAGTGCCTTCAGGTAGCTTGAGGCTGGATTGGATTTAGATTTGTAGCTAAGCTGGCAACAGTTAAGGAAATGCAGCGATTGGGCGATGCAGGAAGACAGAGAGCACTTGGGAGGACCTGCCAGAAAAAAGTGTCAAAAATGGACAAGGAATTGGACAAGGAAAAGAGAAATGGCAGAATCCTACGTTAGCAACTATTCCAGGATTTAGCGTGTTGTCAAGTAGCGTGATCAGAGACCCTTCTGGGGAGTGACATGGTTTTGACAAGGGTTCATATCACCAGGGATACACATCGCAGCTTAACCCTGCAAGGCTTGCTGGGAAAGCAGACGCTCGCATCCTTTTGTATTCTCTGATCCTCTCGGTTGTATTTCGACCCCCTGTGGACCACCTCCCTGGCATAACTGTTCTACTTCTGCCAGACTGCTTGGCATATCTTTATTTATTTTTTGACCCTTTATCTCTGTTTTAACTCTGTCAGCTGCGATACTTTGAATCAGGTCTGAATGCTGAGAGGGCTAGGGAATATCAGCAGGGTTTGCTCAAATGCTGTCTTGTTGAAGAACGATTTCTTTTAAGCAGATGCACATTGTTATCAGAGTGTGTTTAACAGAATTTTAATGTTACTAGGTGAGTTTTTTTAAGTTGCACACGTGTCTCAAGGACAGAAGTTTGTTTAGCGATGAAACAACTATATAAATGTAATAAAAGCTCTCAGAGCTGGTAATGTAGAAGGTTTTTATTCATCAAGGTCACTTCTAAATGTGTACTTGCAGTGAGTTAGGCTTTTGTCCTCATACTTTATTTATTCATTCAGTTGCTCATTGGTTGGTTTATGTTGCTCAGATTATTTAATTAATTAATTGATTGATTTAAGGCTTTTATGCAAATGTGACTAAGCCACAATGGATCCTAAATAAGGGTTTATTGCACGTATGTCCCGCCCTGCAAAAAGAGCCAATCAAATACTGACAAATATTTCAGGATTCATTATTAACCTATGTCTCAGCTACTGATGCGATGCGATACAATTCCCCCCATTATGATGCAGTGTGATCCTCTTCCGATTTGACTATCAGAAGCATTGATCATCATTTACAACCTAATTCTAATATTTGTTCCATGAAATTGTATTAATTTATTCCATCAGTTTCTTCTCTTCATGTGGTAGTGTTTCTCTCGGCTGCACTGCTTCAGTACGTGTATGTGGATGTTAGAGTTTTTGTGAAATCAGATTTCAGTCTCTATGTGCTGCCATGTGAATCTAATCTGCTCAGAGCCTTCAGAATCAGTACTGCTGGACCTTTACCCTAGAGAATATTACCAACAGCTCTGTTTCTTTATCCAATCGGATTTCAGATTCTCCTCACAGGGCAGATCACTGGACCAGAATAGCGTCAGCATTTGTCCGTCCTCTGATTGGTTGGTCAGAGGGAAACTATTACAGCTGAGTTCGACTGGTAAAACACGTGTGTAGCTCTGCACACGTTCATACATCTGAGTTAGACTTTTTTACGCTTACGGAGGAAGAGAAATTGATTTGTTCATGGACATACTTAAAAATCCATTGTGAAGAAAAGCGAGACATGGTGAGGAGGTCACCAACCCTGAAGCTAGCTAGCGCGTCTCAGTGCGGGAAAGGGTTTGATCTCCACTTCCAGACCAGTGAATACGAGCGGTACCACTGGATTACAGCCTCTGGGGGGCGCTGCACATTATGTGTCTGTATCTCTGGTGAGTAGGTTGTGTTTTATTTAAATTTTTATGTTTTTGTCATGTTATTAGATTGCTCCAGATGTTGTAGGTGCACAGTTGTGGTTGTAGTGTAGAGGTTTGGAGTCTTAACTGGGTTTGTTGTTGTAGTTAAATTGGTTTTTACCTCCAGATGTGAAATGTCTCTCTGTAATGCCACGTGTTGTTATATTGTCTTAATGGTTTCTATAATTATTAATGGTTTCTATAATTGATATTGGTGTATTAAGTGGTGGATTAAGTCACTGAAGGCCCAGGTACCAAATGTACGTCCCGCCACTGGTGACACGTCATATTCATGTACTCATACAATTAAAACAGACAGAGATGGTAAAAGTCCACCCATCCTTCACTCAGTAGAAGTGCAGATACTGATGTTTTAAAAGACTCTTTTACTCAGGTTAAAGTAAAGAAGTTTGGGTTCTGACATGTACTTCAGTGAAAAGTAGCCATTACTACGACCTGTTTTAGTGTCACGCTGGTAACTGAACCTCACATTATATCAATGTACAGTCGAACCCACTTATCTCGACCTTGGTTACTTCGCCAACCCTATTAAGTCAACGTTTTTAAAGTGGAACCGCCAAAATCTCGCTTTGTTTTAGCATTTTTTAATCTTTAATCGCTTTGTCTTAGCATTTTTAATTTTGAACCCTAATATCTCGAGCACGGGGGGGGCAAATTTGCCACTTAACGTTGTTTATCTCGATCGCCACTGTGCAGCCGCAGAAACACTGGCGGAAGTGGCGGAAAAATCAAGCCTTACAAATGCTACAGGTGTTGGATATTTTTCAGAGCTGTGTGTCAGAGTGAAATGACTCGAGAATTTAATGTTGACACTGGTTAGCTTTTTGTAAAAACGAACTACACCCCACACGTTTTTAGTGATTTTGTGAGCGATCTTTGTGTTTATAATGTTGGAGAATATAATAAAGGTTTGTATCGAGAATCGACGGTGGTTTGTATTGTACACTGGTAAATCTCTGCTGTTAGTTGGTGCACATATGCCTTTTGTTGGTTAATGTTATGCGATGAACGGGAGGTGAAAGCCAAAGTGAAAGCAAAACAGTTTATTGCAACACAGGGCAAAGCCAAACACAAACACTCGCCTTGAAAGTGAATATTCCGGTGGTGCGTTTTGGGAGCGCGGTCCACTAAGTACCAAACTGAAAAGAGGCAGTCTGTGTATATAATCCATGGGTGCGCTTGGTAGAAGCGCGGCGCTGAACAGCACACGGGAGAACGTGGGATGAGCAGCAAAAGCATAGAGTTAACAACGGCAGGATCGGGGGAATCCGCGATGTGCTTTGGGAAGAAAAGCGCAGCCGTTGAAAGAGTGCGGAGTCCGAGTGGGAAGACACGTACTGGGATACGCATGAGCAATAACAACGACCGCCGTGAACCAACATATACCAACAATAACGGACGGTGAGAGTGTGGAAGTTTAAATAGGAGCTGGTAATAAGTGCTATAATAATGTGCGGGAGGTTTGAAAGCCGCTGAAGGGGGCGTGGCAGGTGGTTTCCTGACAGTTAACAAACATGTATGTACATTTTTATAGCATGCCTTCATCAAACAAATTGCAGCAATGCTGTTGTGTAAAAAAACCTCAAAAAACACGTGCATGCACATTCTCATTTATTAACGCACATCATGTACATAAAGACATTTCAAACACGTTAATATATTGCCGCCATATTGGTTTTCGTTTATCTCGATCATCGGTTATCTCCACGCTTTTTGGCGTCCCCTAGGCCCTCGACATAACCGGGTTCCACTGTATTAAAAAAAAAAAGTGAATGTATCCAGACTGAACAACACCATAAAGAATAGAAGCAGAAAAAAGACTAAGAGATAAAAAATATATAAATATACTATATTTCTAAAAGTATTGGGTCACCTGGTCATAAGTATGGTATGTAATTTTTAATCATCGCATTCCACATTCCAATTTGCTTTTATAATTCCCTCCACTCTTCTGGGAAGATGTTCCTCTAGATTTTGGAGTGTGCTTATGGATGTTTGTGTTCATCAGCCACATGGCCACATGCAGTCAGTGTTCACATTCATCCCAAAGGTGTTCAGTAGGGATGAGATCAGAGCTCTATAGCAGGCCACTCAAGATCTTCCTCTCCAAAGCATGTAAGCCAGATCTTCCAGGAACTCACTTTGTGCTCAGGGGTATTGCCATGCTGTAACAGGTTTGGGTTTCCAAGTTCAAGTGAATGCAAAATTGTATTATAGCATATCTAAAGACATCTTGTACAAATGAGTGCCTTCAGATTTGTGGTAACAGTTTGGAAAAGAACCACATAAAGCATCTTCAATGCTCTAACTGAGGGAAGGAGGTTGTTCCCCAAAATCTCGCAATACATGGCCCTGGTCATCCTCTCCTTAATACAGTGCAGTCGCCCTGTCCCATGTGCAGAAAAACACCCCCAAAGCATGATGCTACCACCCCCATGCTTCACAGTAGGGATGGTGTTCTTGGGATGGTACTCATCATTCTTCTTCCTCCAAACACATTTAGTGGAATTATGACCCAAAAGTTCTATTTTGGTCTCATCTGACCACATGACTTTGTCCCATGACTCCTCTGCATCATCCAAATGGTCATTGGCAAACTTAAGATGTGCCTGGACATGTGCTGGTTTAAGCAGGGGAACCTTCCGTGCCATGCATGATTTCAAACCATGACGTCTTAGTGTATTACCAACAGTAACCTTGGAAACGGTGGTCCCAGCTCTTTTCAGGTCATTGACCGGCTCCTCCCGTGTAGTTCTGGGCTGATTTCTCACCTTCCTTAGGATCATTGAGACCCCACGAGGTGAGATCTTGCATGGAGCCCCAGTCCGAGGGAGATTGACAGTCATGTTTAGCTTCTTCCATTTTCTAATGATTGCTCCAACAGTGGACCTTTTTTCACCAAGCTGCTTGGCAATTTCCCCGTAGCCCTTTCCAGCCTTGTGGAGGTGAACAATTTTGTCTCTAGTGTCTTTGGACAGCTCTTTGGTCTTGGCCATGTTAGTAGTTGGATTCTTACTGATTGTATGGGGTGGACAGGTGTCTTTATGCAGCTAACGACCTCAAACAGGTGCCTCTAATTTAGGATAATAAATGTAGTGGAGCTGGACATTTTAAAGGCAGACTAACAGGTCTTTGAGAGTCAGAATTCTAGCTGATAGACAGGTGTTCAAATACTTATTTGCAGCTGTATCATACAAATAAATAGTTTAAAAATCATATATTGTGATTACTGGATATTTTTTTTTAGATTATGTCTTATGTTTATTCAAATGACGGATTCATACTACAGAAATAAAGAACATTAAGAGCATCCTTATTTGAAAAAAATAAAATAAAAATAGGAACATCTGGCAGCATCCCTTATATAAAAGCCAAACAAAATTGTAGGGAAAAAACTTTAAACATTAAAATGGTTTAAGAAAAGAATGTGCTATCACGAATTTGATGGCGAATTCTTGAAAGCCAGCACTTTTTTACACTGATAATTTCAAACATCTCCCATATATGAGGCCATTGTGTTAAGGAATGTCTTTGTTTTTATGTATTTTTACATCGGTGTCCTCCCTCTGAATTCACATGAACCATTCCTCTTGTTGCCTTGCACATTGTTAGCATTGCTTGTATACGTCTACGTCTGATAGCCAGGAAATAATACACCAGTGATATAGTGAAAAAGCCACACAATGAGAAGAAATAATACTAAAAGTAACGAGGCTGGATTGAAAATGTTAGAAGTAGAAAGTACAGATATTTGTGTAAAAAATGAATGAGTGAAAGTAAAATTGTCCGTAAATAAATAGTGAAGTAAAATACTGATACCAGGAAAATCTACTTAAGTACATTAATGACGTATTTGTACTTTGTTGCTTCTCACTTCTGGAAACCGCACATTAAACATTGCATCTAATTTCTTTCTCTACACTCTCATAGCTCCCACGCAAATCTTTCTTTCCTGCAATTGCAAATCAAGACGCATTGTTCCCGCGTTATTATCTTCAGATCTAGAAGTTATAGTACATCATTCATGAACTTCAATTTCACTCCCTACATATAAATCATTTTTTTACCGATGCAAATATGTTCAAAGCGATGCATCGTGATACAAATGGCAACTTGTATCCGATGCTCGCTTTTTAAACCGAGGCATCACATCGTTAATTTTTATGCTGATGCATTTATTCCTACACTTCACTTCACAGCAACAAAGCAGCCAGAAACCTTACCTTCATGCCGAGATCAGCAAACATTGGTGTGTCCACTGGACACTGGGAGATGGTGGTTTAGTGAATAAGGCATTGGCCTTTGGATTTGAGGGTTGTGAGTTCAAATCCCAGCCGCAACAAGCTGGCACTTCTGAAACCCTGAGCAAGACCCTTAGCCCCATAACTGCCCAGTTGTATAAATGATATAAACGTAAGTCGCTCTGGATAAGGACTAGAGGTCGACTGATTTGTTGGTTCTGTCGATTTATCGGCACGGATATTTGATTACAGAAACTGGAGAAGGTCCGGTGTCATTACAGAGCGACCTCTAGAGGCGAATCACTAAAGCAACCTGCTGTTTGTTTTTACACATGAAACGGCGCGCTGCACGGCGAGCGCTCTATATTTATAATTTCTTAATTATATTAATTTATATATTTATATTTATTTAATTTAGCACATTTTAGTGATTAATTACTGTTTTTTATTTGTGTAATAAAGTTCAGTACTATTTTACATGGAGTTTTATGTTTGTTGTAGTAAAAACTATTGCTTGATTGAAAAACCTACTATCAGTGGACACGTATTAAGGACGTCTGCCAAATGCTATAAATGTAAATGTCTGCCAATGGGAGTGAAGACAGTTCTCCTGATTTATACACCTACTGATTACGTCATAGTACAGCGAATGGTGACTTTGAGCAATAAGATCTGCATTAAATGAAGTATAGTTATCGGACATCGATCTATTATTGAGATTTATTTGTAGCCTAAACAAGCTGATAATTTTTCCCCCTGTTATATGTGTTATACAATTTTACCAGCCATTTCAAATCCGTTTGGATCTTTCTGAAATACCAGCAGACAACAGCTTGGCCTTGTGTAGCTTCCTGGGTGCTTTGCCAAGATGTCTGTCAAGTTTATAGTCTTCACTAGGACTACTCGGTCGCCTCCACTGTGGCTTGATAAGATAAGGAATGTGGGAGACGATCTGAACTCAGGTGAAGCTAGAGCATGTCGGAACTTTGTCATTCTCAGCCATTAAGAGACAGAGGAACGATATTGAGTCAGTTGAACAACACACACATTATTCTATACAGTTCTTTCGGATTTATGGTCTGTGCTTTGCGTCTGCACACCCGAGGGGTTAAACTCCTCTCCAATTCCCAGCATATGCTCAACCTGCAAGCACTTCTGTCCCTTCAAATCAGTACAAACCCCGGCAAGCTTCAGCAATCAGGGGCCACATAGACACCAGCCAAAAACTTCAGGGCATATGGGGAGCCTGGCAAAGCATTAGAGAAGATATCATTTGAATAATGCAGAGTGTTATACTTATCAGACGTTCTTATATAACTCTCTTTTATTTTAAATGAATCTTGACATTTCTGCAGACTCTCGGCATCTCATCTCTCAGCAGTTTTCTTCAGTGAGACGTGCAGCAGTATATCATCCCGTTAAACACCTTTTCATGACTTATCCCCAAGATTGAATTCAAACTGTTTATTCTGGATTCTTTTTGTTCAACTTTTCTATTTACATGATGGTGATGAGCACATTCTGATTCGCTCTGATCCACTTGCTCCGTTAGAGCTGGGATTTCAGGGCCAAAGACTGCTAAACTGAAGATGAAGATTGTGGATACCATGCAGCAACAAATACAAAAAAAAGTAATCCAAAAACCGTTTCTAAACTAATGGTGTAACTGGTTTAATTCTGCGTAACATCTGCGATTTCATCACGGACAGAAAGTTAGAACAAAGAACAAAAGTGGAATTCTGTGAAACTGGGCAAATACGTCTGACATACAGCGATGATGCAACGAGTCATTTTCGGAAGAACATCACTGGAAGACGACAAGAGATCAGGAAGACCTTCTACGAGCTCATGTTGAAACCATTCAGCATCTTGTGCATGATGATCGTCGGAGAACGATCCGCATGATCTCAGATTTGGCTCCTGCGAACTTCACCCACTTCCTGCAGCTCGGGAATAGCAGAAGGTGCTTGACACGCCTCCAGGACGTGTTCCAGAAGAACACTGGGAGCTGTATTACTGTGCAAGGGGAGTATTTTGAAGGTGATTATGTGGAAACGTAAATAAATAAAGTACTTTATTGTAAACAGAGCAAAAAAAATGTTCATACCACCTCATAGGTATACCATAGATTTACAAAAATAAAACATTTGTGTGCACTATGGTTAATGTGACTCCTACACCAAGACTAAAGGGTAAAAGAATTCCAATGCCCAGACAAAGACCAGTTCTTTTTATTGTTTTCTTTTGAGATGTACCTTCAGTAGACAGATTTTTTTTCCTTGGCCTCCCAGCACCGTTTTAGTGAGTTTCCTCACTACAAATCAACACTAAGTTCTACTAACAGATCCTTTATCCTTTGATGAAACATCTTTATCCTGATGGGAGTCGTCCTCTTCCAGGATATCTCCATCGTCATTTACCAGACACAAAGAGGATTGTTGAATGGTTTGATGAGATCGTATGATTATGGACTTTACACTCAAAATATTGTGGCTAATGTTAGTCCAATACCTTATTAACCAAGGTATGATTATTTATTTCTTTAATGTACCTATTTATATTCTAGACCACTTACCCCACACGGGGTCATGTGCAAGACCGGGGCTTGTCCCAGGGGTACCAAACCTTTCAACATATAGATTTGAAAATGAACGATGGAGGAAACTGGGATACCTGAAAGAAATTGTACTAACCTACAAATAAGAGGCAAACCTGCTAACCACTAAAACACATTTAGATCAGTGCCTCAAACCCTTTTAAAGATTAGCGATCGTGTGTGTATTGTTTACGTCTTGTTATTTTATGCCTGAAAATATGGGAACTATATACATTTATATTTGGTATTCAAACGTCTCGCTGGTTAGTTGCTATGAAATGAGATTGCTATCATACTGTAAGTAAAGAGCAAATCAGCTCATAACACTTGACAACCAAGTTCCTGTACTGGTGCTTGTTTCCTTTCAGCCGTTTAGCATGATTTTATATAGAATGGATGCAGGTCACAGCCATAGCAAGTGTCTGGGTGTGAGAATTAAATGCGCAATAGGACCTGGTATATAAAATTCATCGTCAGGTTTCTCCTCATGATTATGTGGGTTTCTTCTGGGTTCACCAGTTTCTCCCTACGTTCCAGGAGGTACAGTAGGTTGACTGGCTGTGATAAATTGCCCCATGTGTGAACAAGTGTTTTTGAACGAGTACCCATGGTGGTGTGTGTGAAGGACTGGAATAAAACGAGTATAAAGAACTTACTGAAGATGAATCAATGGATTTTTATGTGGAGCTTAGTCTGAATTATACTTCTGAAATAACCAGGTGCAAATCAAGGTTAGAAATGTAATTATAATAATGAATTATACAGAAAAAAAAAACACATTTCAGAAAAAGTTCTGCCGTCAACTTTATAAACTTTTGCTCTCTGCAGTATGCAGGAAATTTCTGCACCTTGCACAGATGTAATCTCTGTCTTTGTACGGAGACAGAAAGCCTCACGCTGATGAACATGACATGTGCCGTCCTGGTTTTCAGTGGAAAAAAATGTAATGTGTCTTATATATATATCCTATACAGCACTACTGCTGCTACGTGAATATGAAGAGAGTCACATACAATACAGATTAACATGGCAGAGGCAGAGCTGCACCTGGTCTGGTTATTTCTGGTCAGGTCATCGTTTTATTTTCTTTCTTTTTGAACTACAAAGGCGTGTGTGTGTGTGTGTGTGTGTGTGTGAAAGGGTCATGACTTAGAAGTCAGAAGGCATTTAAGTAAATTGATGATTTGCTGTTTGTCTGAACCAAAAAAAAAAAAAAAAGAACTTTCTGCACCATATTGAATTATAGAGCATCATATCACAATATCGCAATGCGTTGAATGGAATGGAAATCGGATCGCACTGCATTGTAATAGTGGGAAATCGTACCCAGGTGTACATATATATATATTTCTTATCTCACTTGTCTATTCGATGTTGAAAACATAGTAGAGGTATCTGAGATCTGATGCCACGTCTCTCTCTGGCCAAACAGATATGTTTATTTCCCTACAGCTGCATCTCACTGCACAGATGTGCATGTCCATATTTGCGATGTGTGCTTGTTATCACGTTAGGATGTTTGAATACGTGTTTTTATGCTGTGTTAGTGTTTAAGTGTGCAGTCTGAAATAAAAAATACAAACAGGCCGCACTTGAAGCAGTTAAAAGCCCTTTAATGCTCTTATAGAAATTCTCTGAGCTCATGAGGTTTACCATGAACCATTGTGTGGCGACTCGAACAGTCACAAAGAGGCATGGTACAGGAAATGAGTGTAACAGGTAAAGAGAAAAAGAGAATGAGAGAGAGAGAGGGAGAGAGGAAGAAAATAAATGACCTTGATCTGGTCCCTTATCCTCTACCGTCTTTACCATAATGATGTCTGCTGGGGTTTCTCTTCTTCCTCTCAATAAAATGCCCCCATCACTGATGGGGTTAAAACAATGTTAATAGCCTTCTCACAGAAGCGCCGACTCGGAAAATGCCATTATGTTGAATTCAGGCTTGCTAGGTGCTCTTTTAATGGTATATACGCAAGCCACTGCTTTATCTTTTTGTTCAGGGGTTTTACCTCAACAAGTGTCATCATTTTCTTTTCCAGGCTCTAAATGATTATTAATACATCTGTGGAGTCAATCTTTCTCAAAACAAGGGTTAATTACCAGCATGACAACCAACATGGTGTCTGTTAATAATACAAAACTGGAATCCATCCAGGAAACAGGAATTTCTAATCCTGGGTATTGTTTTTATTCCATTATTCCATCTGCCAAGACATTTTCACTCTATAATCCATTAGAAACAGAGGTTCACCAGAAGCTCAGATGTGATCAAGCCAGATTTTAAAAAATGGTGAGCTTTGAGCTTCATTTCGGGAAGAGGGTGAAGTCCGTATATCTGGCGAGTGGTATGGGTGCGGAAGTGAGATCGTGTGCTTTGTTCTCTGACCATCATCCTGCACGAGTTGCCGAACGGTTTTGGGGTTAAGCTTGTCGAAGGTCTTCTGATCTCTCATCGTCCTCCAGCGATGTTCTTCCGCTCTTGAAGCGCATGTGTCGCTCGAAACACTTTAAAAAATAATTGGCGTATGTAAAATCTCTGTGGCAGATTTGCAGTTCGACGCAGAATTTCACGTTTGCTCTTTGTTCTAGTCTCGAATCTTTTTAATACCATCTCGTAAACACCACTGACCAGATTTTGGTTGGTAGGCTAGATGTTTATCAGGTACAGCAGCATGACTGATGGTCTTTACTAGAAATGCTAAGATACTGTATGCATATGAATCCAAAACAACAGGAAGAATCACTGTGGAAATCAGAACAGGGTCTGGAGAAGAACGAACAGGATACAGCAGGTCTGGCCTGAGAGCACTGTGAGAGAACAAACAGGTCAAGATCAAAAGCGGGATCACAATCTAACAGGTTCAACAATGTCTGGTGTCATCAGGAGTACAGAGACAGGAGCTGAGCATATAGATCACGAGATTTCTGAAGGACAAAGTCTCCTTTAAAGGGTGGGAGTGTGTGTAACTGAACACACCTGTGTACATCAGTAACTGGAGAGAATGAGGATTGTGGTCCACAGCAGTCAGTTGCTAGGAACTGGAGTTGACAGACTGCTGTGATGTGACAGAGTGAGGGTCCATGTTAGAGAATGAATATGAGAAGAAAAAGGGAAATGTACAGCCTGTAACAAATTAAGCAACAATGTGACCACACATGGTCCTTTAAGCTCCTGAGTGAACCTGGTGTTTAGTAAACTCTAAGACTATCCATAACTTTGTGTGTGATGAGCTGGAGTTCGCTCCAGAGTGTTTCACCACAACCACAAATGAATAATTCACAAAACCGCAGTGTGTATCAATAACTAGTAACTTTCTTTTTTTGTAAATTATATCTCCAACAACAACTTATGAAACATTCAAAGGGAAATGGAACTGCATTACGTTCCCTAACTCCATATTCTTCTGATGACAGCTTCGTATCTATTCCACTCTAGATGTTTGAAGTGCAAGCAATAATAAACACAACTGCAATAAAAATAAAAACTTTGGTAGCCTTCAAACGCCGTGCCGATAGAACAACAGCCTTACAATTGACACAAAAGTGTAATAGTGTAATAAAAGAACAATATCGATCACAAAGCTCCGAGCGATTGCACATACCCCTGCACAACAGGCTAATTTATAAAGTAATAAAATGAGCTGCTCAAGGTTGCTAGCATCGTTATGTAGCGCAGGCATAGCATCAGGCTAAAAAACCCTCGCCGCTCAAGAGCAGGACCGTTTATCAGCAAAACAATTAAACATGTTCAGGGTGAGCTGGAATGTCTTTGCAGAACTGCTACTGAAGATCTGAGGTAGTTATGGTCACCCCAGGCCTGCTTTCATTTTTCATCATAAACACGATTTTACAGCTGATTTTCATCATAAACACGATTTTACAGCTGACTTACAGACACTGCATTTGGAACGTAAACTTTTTGGACTTACGGAGTGGATGAAATGGGAGATCTTATGGTGTTTTGGAGATGTTATGGAGTGGTTATGGTGTTGGACTTCAAGGTTCCCAGAGCAAGGTTTTGAGATCCCAGCCGCAAGGAATGGTGGCCAAGAATTGCAAAAGAAATGAACAAATCAGAAAAATCTCAAAAATTCTGACAAAGCAGAAAAGGTTATAGTTTGTGAATAAAATACTTACAGCTCATTGGACGAGACATTTGTCTTTCAAGATAAAAAGGAATTTGTAACTTTGATTCTTTCACGTGTTCTGTGTTTACTTTAATCTAATTCTTTTTCCAATACTGCAACTTTAAATAATTTTACACTTTTACACACGTGCCGACTTTCTCGCATTGTACTTCCTGTACTTCCTTTTGAAAGGCTGATGTTTTGTCCAATCAGCAGTAAGTATTCGATTCTCAAACTATACCAAACTTTTCCAGGTTTACCGGAATTCTCGTTGTGTATTTGGATTTGTTTCTGTATTTTATGATTTGTTCACGTGTTTTTGGATTTATTTTTTTTTTCTAATTTGTTAATTTGGTTTTGATATATTTTGTCTGTGGATTTCTTCATTTGTTTGGTCACTTCTCAGCCACCTGCTCAGTTGGATAATAGATTTTGGAGCAGGTGAGGTTCTACAGCAGGTGATCACCAAGAAATCTTTTGTCCTTGATCATCTCCACTGAGGAGTCGTTGATGTTCAGCGGGGAGTGATCGTTTTTTGTGTCCTCCTGGAGTCAACAACCGTCTTAACAAACAGCACAACAGTGTCGAACTTGATGTAAACTGAGTTGTGTTTTGCTGCACAGTCGTGAGTCAGCAGTGAGAACAGCAGGGGACTGAGCACATGGAATGGGGGCCACTAATGGATAAAAATAAATAACACCCTGTAAATAACAGCCTGAATCCTGAAGCCATTCTGCACTTATTTGCGGATTTCTGATCATAATTGGTGTAAATCAGGTCTCAGGGTCTTTGATGAGCAGTGAGTGGATTCACATCTTCCTAAATTTCCAACATCTAGAAATTCAAAATGGTCTGAACGACTGAAAACATTCACAGATATTACTGTGATAATGCGTCTAATATCTATTTCACACCGCATTCATTTAAATCACTTAACGACGTGTAACTCGATTCAACTCAATTATACCACAGCAGTACTTCATCCCCAAATCTGATTGGTCAAAAGGCTAATGTGTGCACTCTGTCGAATAGGAACTCATCATTTAAAAAGGAATGTGCTACGTGGTGTGTAAGTTTATGTGTAAGATTAATAATAAACAGCGAGGTTTCTCACCATTACTAATGTAATTAAATCATTTTAATAAAAGAAAAAGTAAAATAATTTATTATTAATAATAGTGTTAAATTACATAAATTATTGTTATACTATAATAAAGTATATGATTTTAATTTACACACTACTAATAATAGTAAAGGTAACTATAATTGGTTTTATTATTCATTCTATATATACAGTGTTTTAATTATTATTATCTTCTTCTTCTTTCGGCTTCTCCCATTAGGGGTCTCCACAGTGGATCATCTGTCTCCATACCCCCCTGTCCTCTACATCTGCCTCTTTCACCCCAACTACCTGCATGTCTTCCCTCACCACATCCATAAACCTGCTCCTGATCTTCCTCTTTTCCTCCTTACTAATCCTATCCATTTTCTGCTTCACATCTCCACATCATCCATCCTTCTCTCTCTCTCATTTTCCTCATTCATCAGCTGCTCAAGATTCTCCCTCCATCTTCTCCTCACTAGTCAACACATTTCCATCTCCATCCTTTATTGCTCTAACTTGCAGCACATCCTTCCCAGCTCGGTTCCTCTGCCTGGCCAATCGCTATAAAGTTCTATCTATCTAATAAATCTCTGTAATGCTCTTTGTGCTCTGAATCATTCTAGTCATAATCACAATCATTCTTATTAAGTTCACTCATTTATATTCTACTAGTAATAATGGTATTTATAATAATAATAATAATAATAATAATAATATTTATTATTATAATTAATGGTATACTACTACTACTAATGATGATGATGATGATAATTATTATTATTGCTATTTATATTATTATTCAATAATGTTTTTAATGATTAATAATTTAAAATAATGATCTTCTACTACTAGTTAATAATAATTAAAAAATAATTATATTGCTAATTATACTACCGTATTTTTCAGACTATAAGCCACTACTTTTTCCCCACGTTTTGAACCCCGTGGCTTAAACAACGAAGCGGCTTATTTATGAATTTTTCCTGGGTTTTTCCCGGTTTCACAAACTTCAAGCCAAAAAACTGAACCCCATAACATTAGACCAAAGAAATTTCCGAACAGAAACAAAAAACGCACCTCACCTGTGTTCTGAGCTGCACGGCATCGGGAGAAAAAACCTTTTTTTTTTTTACGCACGACGATGCCAAAAGATAAACTTCAGAGAGAAATAGTTGTGAAAGGAAGGAGGAAGACAGTGAACAATGACTTTCTTGGTAGCTACTGTTTAGATACAAGCCGTTGTAACGCGTTGAGTCTGGGTGAAGGGAGAGCTCGCTAACTCCAGTTACAACAGAAATCATATAAGCACAGACAGGTTTCCAAAACTCTTTTAAAAAAAGCTTTTTTATTTTTCTTGGTAACAGCGTTATGGGTTAGAAAGAAACTTAGAACTGAGCAGTGGCATGCTATTCCCAAAATACTGCTATGCTCTCAAAGGAAGCGCAACATATCTCACCTGTTACCCCGTGTGTAACGTGTCTTTCGTTAAAGCCTGTGTAAAGTACATTAGTGTAGACAGGGGGCTTATAGACAGGTGCGGCTTATTCATGTTCAAAATAAAAATATTTATAAAATTCAGTGGGTGCGGCTTATATATGGGTGAGCTTAATAGTCCAGAAATTACGGTAATAATATTTAGGCTTATTATTATGTCCTATTAAGTCTGAATGTGTTACAGTCTGGTTAGGGTTTTTATCAGAAATGCGAGAGAAGACAGAATTATGGAAGTGTGGGTCACAGCATCATGCACCAGCATCAGTTGATCAGTTGATGAAGAGCAGTGATGTTGAGTGACCTCACACAGGCTTCAGATGAAAGTATGTTTCCAAAAAATGATTTCTAGATTGTGAACATTTGCAGGGGGTTAAACAGAGGCCCAGTCATTTACCACCAAATATACTGAATTTTACTGAGAGTCAGAGAAGTCACATTTCTGTTCTTCCAGGGTTTTATTTAAATCATCTGGAGTCCATTTGTTATTTTATATGAAGAGTTAATGAGGTGGGAGGATGAGCCATGGTGGACTCTGTAGTGGAATAAATCTGAGAGTCATGGGTATAATAGTGGGAGCTCGGAATGTGTTTGGGAGAAATCTGAGAAAGAGGAAATGAAGGAGATGGAGAGGACCAAAAGGACGGAGTTACTCTGTTTCATTCTATTAAGCTACTCTCTGTTGAATCACATTTCACAATATTATGCATTAATACAATACCAGTTTGTGTAACAAGGTTAAAAAATGTATTCATTTGGCTGAAAATGTACGCTTTTATAAAAAAGATATTGAAAAAGCGATTTCAGGGATTCATGTGTTCATTTTATGGCTATAAAGACAATTCAGTGTCCTCCTAAAGTCCTACCATTCATTCTTAATAGAGTACCATTTCTGTTAAAGTGTGGAAACCCACAGTGTTTTATGCATTTTATTTTTGTTGCTTTGCAAAAAATTTCCTTTGACCAAACAAATCTATAAATGTCCCCAGAGCAGTCTCTCTTAATAACAAACGTCTCTCTTAATAACACTTACAGAACACAGACTTCGGCTTCGGCTTCGGTCCAGACGGAACTACATGGTGATGAAGTGTGGAATGAAGCCATGATGGTTCACTTTCACTTTCTGGAATCTTTTCTGCTTCAAAACAACCTCAAACCAATAAACTTCCACCTCCATGTGTGAGTGTGGGGGTGAGGGAGTCTGATCACGTCTTCTCTCCTGTTGGTAGAGACACAAACGTTGCATAAAAACAAAATAAACATGCCCGTGTCAAAAGCCATCAGAGTTTCCAAGCTCTTCACAGCCACTGTATCTGAAATGAACACATGGATTGACTAATAAACAGACACACAGATACATGATGGAGATGTTGTGAAAACACTGAGGGCTCCGTATAACTCACATTTATTTGCAGTTTTCTGTGCAGAATCAACAAAAACAAGCAACTCGTGAACTCATCCCAGATCTCTGCTGCGGATTTCTACCATGTTATCATGTTAGGATCTCAGTAACCTTCATGGACTGTCTGATTGAGATTGGGCTTTATTGTTTTGTTTTATTTATGATTCAAGTGTTAAGTCATGTGTTGGAACATATTGCTAGCATTAATGCACACGTACGTCGACGTGACATGCACGATTTACATCCCGGGAACGACGCACGGCTCATTCGCTAATTAAGGAGACGTCGGCGGGACGTTGGTTTTTATGATTGTCTGCTATTTTGACGATCTGCACTTGAGCGTAATACGTGATTTAAGCGTGTCAGTGTTGTATGACAGCGATTTTAATGATATTGGTCATGGATTATTAAATCTGCACATTCTCACACTTCAGCTCCGGTTCCCATCATGCAACTGTCCTTAGGTGATTAGGAAATAACAGACTTGTGTATGATAAGCCATATCAGCATGATATCAGGTCTGGGCTCTTTTCTGTAATAACGGGTTCACCAGAGCATTTTCCTTAATTTGGCAGATGCACTTAGAGAGAATTACATTTATCTCATTCATAAAACTGAGCAGCTATAGGCCGTGTTTAGGGGCCCAGGCATGGCAGCTTGTTGTTACTGGGATTTGAACTCTCTTCAACTACAACTCTCTGCAATTACACCGCAATGGGGTAGTTGTAGCTCAGTGGTTAAGGGTTACTGATCTTAAGGCCTGGGGTTCAAGCCCCGCTATCCTCAAGCTGCCACTCTTTGGGCCCTTGAGCAAGGCCCTTAATCCTCTGTGCTCCGGGAGCACTGTATCATGTCTTACCCCAGCTTACTAACGCTGCTTGGATATGTGAAGAAAGAATTTCCTTTTGCTGTAAAGTCCATGTGACACAATGCTGCTGAATGCTTAATTCTGATTGGTCAGAACAGTTGCTTTATACAACAAAGCAGTTATGGCACTAAGGGCCTTTGCCTATATGTCTGGGATTTGAACTGTTGACCTTCAGATCCAAAGTTCAATGCCTTAACCACTAAGCTACCACCTCCCCATATACACCACAATGCTGATAAATGCTTGTCTCTCTCTAAAGGTTAATCAGATGTTTAATTTATATCTGATAGAGTCTATAATGCAATGAATCCAAAATATTACAGATCCACTACTGTAATTAACCTGGGCAGGAGGTAGTTTTCCACATGGCTGCATCTCTGTGTGCACCAAACCCCTCCCTGGTGTTTCCTGATCCTGTTTGAAGTTCTGGAAATGTCTGATAAACTAAAGACAATCGAGTTTTGAATAACATTAAATGCTTTTTTTTCTTAAAACCCTTCCAAACCACTTCTAGTAATTTAGGTGAAATCAGATTGTAGTTTTGAAGATCTTCTGACCCTAAAAGGCAACAATAAGTTATGACCCTGGAGGTTTTTTTTTGGTCACTCAAACCATCGTCTTCATGGTGAATTGAAACAGTGTACTGAAGATACATGATCTCTTACAGGTTGATTCATAACATTTTGAGACGATTAGAACATCTTCATGATTACCCTAATGGTGACCCTAATGGTGATCATTCCAAATTAGTCCTGAAGAATTCAGACATCATACAGATCTTTTCTGTAGTAACATCATCCCCTAGAAGTCCCATCAGAGATAGCAAGTTTTTCTATGAAGTGATTTTTAATTAGCGTTTTTCAGAAGAAGTCTCCAGTGCCAGCTGACAGAGGAGACCAGGTGCATGTTTGGACTAATAAATGTAAGAAAAGAGAAGAAAAAATGACAGGAGGAACCACATTTCTAAAAAAGAAATCGTTCACGCTTACGAATGTTCTTGCCTTTAGAAGAACCTTCAGGCACTTCAGTATGGTATCAGCAGTGGCAGGCGGTCAGGGTCAGTAAATCCATCTCTGCTGGCCTAAAGTTTATTCTCTTCATTTCGTAACGTTTCTCTCGGCTGCACTGCTTCCAGTACGTGTATGTGGAAGTTAGATTTACATGCCATGTGAATCTAATCTGCTCAGAGCCTTCAGAATCAGTACTGCTGGACTTTTACCTTAGAGAATATTACCAACAGCTCTGTTTCTTTAACCAATCAGATTTCAGATTCTCCTCACAGAGCAGATCACTGGCCCAGAATAGCGTCAGTATTGTTCTGTCCTCTGATTGGTTGGTCAGAGGGAAACTGTTACAGCCGAGTTCAACTGGTAAAACACGTGTGTAGCTCTGCACACATTCATACATCTGAGTTAGACTTTTTTATACCTACAGAGGAAGAGAAATTTATTTTGTCTCAGACATACTTAAAAATAAATTGTGAAGAAAAGCGAGACATGGTGAGGAGGTCACCAACCCTGAAGCTAGCTAGCGTGTCTCAGCCCGGGAAAGGGTTTGTTCTCCACTTCCAGACCAGTGAATACAAGCGGTACCACTGGATTACAGCCTCTGGGGGGCGCTGCACATTATGAGTCTGCATCTCTGGTGAGTAGGTTATATTTTATTTGCATTTTTATGTTTTTGTCATGTTATTAGACAAATATTGATTCTGAACTGCTCTGGATGTTGTAGGTGCACAGTTGTGGTTGTAGTGTAGAGGTTTGGACTCTTAACTGGGTTTGTTGTTGTAGTAAAATGGTTTTCACCTTCAGATGTGAAATGTCTCTCTCTCTGTAATGAGGTAGATTAGGTCGGTTAAGTCCCCACTGAAGGCCCAGGTATAAAAGTCACGGCCCTCCACTGGGTATCAGTAACTCCTGGTTCATATACAGTAACAGCACACAGAGGTCTTCTTGTATTTTATTATATATTTTTTGGCATTTTTAATTGGACTTCTCATTAACCGAATCACGAGCCTGGGAAGCACGTTGGAACATTTCCTAGTTAATAAATGTTTAATTTTCCAAACCTAATTTCAGTCCTGTTGCTGCAAGTGCAAAACCAGGAACACGTCCAGGAACATATTGAGGAACTGCGCACTTTTCTTTTATAGCAGTTCCATCCAGAAAACTTATTTGGTTTCTCCAAAAAGTTTCAGAAGCTCAGTGGAAATGTGCCTAGCCTGATAAACCTCACCGTCCTGACGGGGAAAAAAAAATAAAAAATCTAAACTCTTGCAAAACTGTTTTGCAATATGTCTCAGCTATCTGCTGACGTGCACCTGTCTACACCTCGGTGCAGGATGTGGGGCTCTGAGACGTGTTCGTATCTGCACACAGGGCTGATGCTGAAGCTATGGTGCACTACGTGCCTGTGTTAATCACATAGCTCTGTGTGAAGTGTTGACCAAGCAGAAGCCTGTCATCATCACCATCATCTTCATCATCAAACTCCGTATCATCATCATCGAGTGCACTTTGCTGCATTTGCATTTCATCCAGGCCTGAGGAGAAAACAGAGGGAGAGGTGGAGAGTGAGAAGGAGAAGGAGGTGGACAGTTGGGTTTGGAGCGAGAAGAGAGGCGTATAGGAGACGGTGCGTGTAAAATCTGATGAATAGCAATAAGCTTCGGAACTCTGTAATCAGCAGATGCTTAGCGGGAAGGAGACCTGACGCACACGGCTCATGATTTCTTTCTTTTTAAAGAGATTTCTGACTTCCATCATCTCCACTCGGAATTTCTTTCCACCAGCCTGATTAAAGCTATTAGAGTACTCGGAGTCGCAGCTTCCCGATGACCTCAGGCCCTTTTGTCTCTCATTTTCTCGGAGAAAAGGCATCTGATTGGAGCTTTATTCCTACTGATCACGCTGAATTATGGTGCCCTTGAGAATGCCGTCCTCGGAAAAAGAGCCGATCCTAAAAGTACGAGTACGAGTTTTTTTCTCCCCGGTGATTCATCGTCGTTCCACCGTTCTATTACAGATATAAAAATCTCCTTTCATCGCATCTCTGCAGGCCCTTCAACAGTAACAGAGAAGATTAATTAAAGCCGTAAATCAGCTCTTTATCACAGGCCTGAAATGGACGGACTATAATGAGATACTCGGGACTCGGTCCTCTCCAGCAGAGGGACAGACAGAATGAGGGGATAAAGAGATGCTTTTTAATTTTGGCCTAAATTATGGCTGCATGTGACACACGCACACACACACACACACACACACACACACACACACACACACACACACACACACACACACAAACACTAATATTTCTATCGCTGTACTAGCAGGAACCAAATGTTCGTAGAAACACATTAAGATGACAAGATGAGTTACGGAGCCCATTTCTGGTCCTCAAGTTTACATGCAGAGACATATCGTTTTCTTTCACACACACACACACACACACACACACACACACACACACACACACACACACACACACACAGAATTGTTTCTTCTTGGCCCAAGCTTGAAGATCAGCACATGGTTTCTAATATGAGTTTTGTTGATGGATTTGCTTTAAGGGATCCAGCGTGTGTGAACCGCATGCTAAAATATCATCCTGAAAATGCTGGATCTGGTAGATATAGACGTTTCCAGGCCAATCCATTGCTGTTTCGACTGACAGTGTCCTTGATCTGGATCTTTATATTAGTTCTAAGGCTGAGTAAAGAGTAAACCGAGTCAGAATATCACTTCAGAGTCAGTTTGGGGAAGAACGATATACGAGGTGCTGTCAAAAAGTTTGGAGATTCGCTCTGTTTACAAGAAAGTACTTTATTTATCTGCGTTTCCACGTGATCACCTTCAAAATAGTCCCCTTGCACAGTAATACAGCTCCTAGTGTTCTTCTGGAAGCAGTCTTCGTTTTGAAGCATGTCAAGCACCTTCTGTTATGATCAAACTCTTGATGTCACCCAAATGAGGATGAGTTCCCCTTTTGAGTCTGGTTCCTCTCAAGGTTTCTTCCTCATAACATCTAAGGGAGTTTTTCCTTGCCACAGTCTCCATGCTGCTCATCAGGGACAAATTCACACCATTCACCTTCACTGTTGATTTCTGTAAGGCTGCTTTGAGACAATGTCTGTTGTGAAAAGCGCTATACAAATAAACTTGACTTGACTTGACTTGACTTGACTTATTTACGCCGTTCTGTTATTTACGCCGGACCTCTGCAACGGTGTCAAAACGGTAAACTGGATCTTCATCTTCGGGAAGTCTGCATGAGCAGGTAATGCATCTGTGGTGCTCTTCCTCGGCATGAAACCAGACTCTTGAAGCCGCTCGAAACACCTCGTTGCAGCGTCGTCGTATGTCAAATGTATGTCGTGGCAGATTTGCCCAATTTCATGCAGAATTTCAATATTGTTTGTCCTTTTGATTTCTCTAATAAAACTCAGATGGATTCCAACCCGTGTTTCCACCTCTGCATCGCAATAGTATAGCAAAAACATTTTTTTTTCTTGAAAAAATTCAGGATGTTTACTTGTGTTTTTGCCCACAGATTATTTCATTACATATGGAACCTTTATGTTCTGAACCATGAGTCACCTTGCATTTCTCCCTCAACCCTGCGGTGTCTCTGAATCCTGACTGCACAATATATTGTTGATTAAATATTGCAGCGGTTTAGAAAACGCCGGTCCGAATTTGAACGCTGCTATAGTGAACTGTGTTGGTGTTGCTGTTTTTATGCCTGAGGAGGCAGCAGCCTGGTGTCACACAGCCGAGGAGGAATTTCATTAAACCCCAGAATGAATAAAAGTGTTATTTTGCAAAAGGGAATAAAAGAAGCACTCATCTATTCACTGCCTGTAGTCTTTTCTAACCAGTTTATTTGTGTGTCGGTCACACAGGTCAGTTGGCGGTGGGCACGTGTGAGATTGTGATGTTAAACAGAGACAGCAGTCAGCCCAAGCGGACCATCGCCAGACAGACGGCCCGCTGTGCCTGTCGGAGAGGCCAGATCGCAGGCACCACTCGGGCACGACCAGCATGTGTGGACGGTAAGGATAAATTTGAAAAGTTATTGTTAGCCATTACAAATTACATTAACAAACAGAATCCAGCATATCATCAACATCCATGTTAAACTCCCAGCATGAGTAATGAACAATGAATTCAAGGTACAGGTGTGCCAAGAGTTGACACAAAGCCATAAGCAAATGCAAATCAACAAACAAAAGGACCAAGCTGGTTAGCACTGGTTTGTTAAGTATACTTCCTCTTCTTCTTGCAGCTCCCATTAGGGGGCACCACAGCAGATCATCTGTCTCCATACCCCCCTGTCCTCTACATCTGCCTCTTTTAAACCCACTACCTGCATGTCTTCCTTCAGCACATCCATAAACCTCCTCCTTGGACTTCTTCTTTTCCTCCTTCCTAGTGGCCCCATCCTCAGCATTCTCCTACTGATATATCCCATGTCCCTCCTCTGCACATGTCCAAACCATCTCAATCTCACCTCCCTCACCTTGTCTCCAAAACGTCCTACATGTGCTGTCCCTCTAATAAACTCATTTCTAATCCTGTCCATCGTCGTCACTCCCAACCAGAGGGGGCAAAAGTACACACATCCTTTACTTAAGTAGAAGTACAGATACTCATGTTTTAAAATACTCGGGTAAAAGTTGAAGTACTGATTAAACTTTTTTACTCAAGTAAAAGTAAAGAAGTTTTGGCTCTGACATGTACTTCAGTAAAAAGTAGTTATTACTTCTACCTGTTTTAGCTGTTAACTGGACCTCACATCATATTAATTAGATAGATAGATAGATAGATAGATAGATAGATAGATAGATAGATAGATAGATAGATAGATAGATAGATAGATAGATAGATAGATAGATAGATAGATAGATAGATAGATAGAACGAACATTGTAATTGCATAGTACAGGTACACAGCAACGAAATGCAGTTTGGCATCTACCAGAAGTGCAAAAAGTAGCAATCGTGCAAATAGTGCAGATAAACATGTATCATATTTACAGCATGTGATATGTATGTAAGCATGTGTACAGTGATTAAATATAAAGGCTATATCAGTGCAGAGACGTGTGGACATCATTAAGAGCCTTTGTTATGTTTCCACACGGACAGTTAATGAGGTGATACCGGAGAAACTGCACCTCTTCAAGTCAAGTCAAGAAGCTTTTATATATAAAATTATAGACATTTTACAGATTTGAATGATGAATTGTTTTTATCTGTACGATCAATAAAGACAGTAATTTAAGTTCGTGTCGTCATTATGAGGGAAAAACCCACAAAACACCACCCAGAGGGTAAATTGTGTGAAACATGGCGGATTTGGTGTTTGATTTGAGACTTGGCGCAGAAATAAAATGAAAGTTTACTGATTAAAATTATTTTTCGGTGGAGTTTATTTATTTATTGTATATCTAAGTAAAGAAGGACGTTGTGAATAAGTGTATGTTTTGCTGGAGGTTTTAATTTCGCCTCTTTTATATTTAGTTATTTATTTATGTATTAATACTTTTTATAAAAATGGTAAAAACAGAAATGCGCGCTGAATTAATAGCGTGTTAATAACATTTAGTGCCGTTTAAAATAATTTTAATTTTGACAGCAAAAAAAAAAAAAAAATATATATATATATATATATATATATATATATATATATATATATATATATATATATATATATATATATATTAATACAAATCTAATTAAAAATGTTGTTACTGAATGAATGTGTCCAGACTGAAGATCCACATATAGAACACAAGCAGAGAAAAGATGATGATGATCAGGAATGTGTCTGTTCTCAGTCATGTTCTCATCACTGACTCCCTCTGTCTCATCCACATTAACCCCAAACTCCTAACTGCCTTCTGCCTGCTGATTCTTATCTTCGTAAAGAGTGAGAGTCAGGACTTTATACACCAGTGGATTGAAAAAGACGGGCAGTAACAGGAAATCAGTTGTTCGGCTGAAATCGGCGCGCAGTGAAATTTTTTTTTTATATTTCACCATATCAGTGGATTAAAACTAAAGTAACGAGCCGGTTTTGAAAATGTAAGAAGTAAAAAGTACAGATATTTGTGTAAAAATGTAATGAGTAAAAGTAAAAAGTTGTCTGAAAAATAAATAGTGGAGTAAAAAACTGATAACAAAGAAATCTACTTAAGTACAGTAACGAAGTATTTTTACTCCGTTACTTCCCACCTCTGCTCCCAACGAACATCTCAACATCTTCAGCTCTGCTACCTCCAGCTCCACCTCCTGTCTTTTACTCAATGCCACTGTCTCTAATCCATACAACATCTCAGGTCTCACCACAGTCCTATAAACTTTCCCTTTCACTCTCACAGATACTCTTCTATCACAAATCACTCCTGCTATCACTCTTCTCCACCCACTCCACCCTGCCTGCACTCTTTTCTTCACTTCTCTAACACACTCTCCATTACTTTGCACTGTTGACCCCAGGTACCTGAACTCCTCCACCTTCTCCACCTCTTCTCCCTGCAACCGCACCCCTTCACTGCCCTCCCTCTCATTCACACACACGTACTCTGTCTTACTCCTACTGACTTTCATTCCCCTTCTCTCCAGCGTGTACCTCCACCTCTCCAGGCTCTTCTCTACCTCAAATCACAATATCATCTGCAAACATTATAGTCTAGGGAGACTCCTGTCTGACCTCATCCATCAACCTATCAATCACCACTGCAAACAGATAAGGGCTCAGAGCCGAACCTTGATGCAGTCCAACCTCCACCTTGAACCAGTTTGTCGTTCCTACTGCATGCATGTCATTCACCACCCTCACATACTTCTCTGACACACCTGACTTCCTCATACAATACCACAACTCCTTTCTCCACCCTGTCGTACACTTTCTTTAAATCCACAAACACACCTACCTACCATCACCTCCTCATCACCTCTGTTCCCTTCACCTACATGCCCATTAAAGTCTGCACCAATCACTAATCATTCATTCCTAGGTTCACCTTCTACCACTTCATCTAACAGAATTTTTCCTTCTCCTCCATCTCACAACCCACTTGTGGAGCATAAGCACTGATGACATTTATCATCACTCCTTCAGCTTCCAGCTTCACGATCATCACCCTATCAGAAACTCTCTTCACCTCTACTACACTCTTACTGTACTCTTCCTTCAGAATCCCCCCTACACCATTTCTCTTCCCATCCACACCATGATAGAACAGTTTAAACACCTCCAATGTTCCTGGTCTTACTCCCTTTCCACTTGGTCTCCTGAACACACAACATATTTCTTTATTGCTTCCTAGTTTACTTATGTGCATGCTTTCGGTATAGCATTTTGACTTTGAAAGATCCACAATTCACACAATTATTTATTTCGGCACCTTTCGTGTTCCACATCCTGCAATCCTATTTTAGAACATATTGGCTTTCCACTTAATTTAACTTCCTGTTTTTCCGTTTGCAATTAGCATCACCTGTTTGTCATTTCCTGTTTCTTTATGTGTTCCAGAAATTTGGTGTTTTTCAGGCCATGTCCAAACTAATACCTTTTCGTTTAAAAACGCTTATTTGTCTCTGCTTTTTTAGCCTTCCGTCCATACAGAGACGTTGCGTTTCCAGTCAACGTAAGCGTAGCTTGTAGAAAATGTTCTCAGATAGTTTCAGAAATCCAAGCCACCATAATCTACCACCTCATGTCTTTTACAATTGAGTGATTGATTACTGTTGAACATTGTAAATATTTGATTGTAAAACTCTTTTACAGTGTTTACTTATCAGGAAGGGTTTCCAGTGAAACTCCTGTTTAAAAAGAGGAATCTATTGGAACAGGCCGTGTTTTTCCTCTAAGCATTTTTCAGTACTTTATAATTCAGTATAGCAATTACAGTTTTGGATGAACCCCAGTAAAATCTCTGTATCTCTAATGCACTCTAAATTCAGCTCACTTGCAGGTTGTTCTGCTAATTGCTCATCGTTCAACATGTTGGCAGCATTTTGTTTATTGTACAAAAGCTGCCAAGGTCTTAAGTTCTTACCAGGGCAAATAGTATGAACTTACATTTGGCACTCGTTTATTTCTTTTTATATATATATATATATATATATATATATAATTCTCTTGG
Organism: Silurus meridionalis; assembly: GCF_014805685.1. Taxonomy (NCBI): domain Eukaryota; kingdom Metazoa; phylum Chordata; class Actinopteri; order Siluriformes; family Siluridae; genus Silurus; species Silurus meridionalis. The sequence continues at coordinate 28,385,707 of NC_060900.1, forward strand.
CGTCTTTATTTGGATCGTTTCCACTCTGGTGGTACCATGAGTGAAGGTTTAATAGTTGGAGGTACACGATTGTGTAGGACGTCTTTGGAAGAAATGAAGTTTTTCCTTCACATGAACTAGGAGTTCTCTTCACAGAAGAGTGGAGGTTATTATAAGAGCAATTGGAGTGATTAAGGCATTAGACTTTGGATCTGAAGGTTGTGTGTTCAAATCCCAGCTATACAAACCTGCCACTCTTGGGCCCCTGCGCAAGGCCCTTACCACATAGCTGCTCAGTTGTATAAATAGGATAACAGTTAGTTGGTCTGGATAAATGCTGTAAGTGTAAATGTAACACTAAAATGCACACACTCCTATTCACAGTGGTCCAGCGCTTCCAACTCATATGCTGACTGTCGATCTTCATTTGTATTGCAATGGCAACGTGTCAATTAAACCAATATGGCAGAATTCAAACCAATCAGTGTGACTAAGCCTGTAACTGACAGGGGAAATCAGGAACAGATTCATTGGCATGCAAACATGATGGCAGTTATGGAAAAACGTGTAATGGGAGTATTAACGGCCGTGAAGGAGGTTTCTGTGGAGCTCTAGACCACAACATGGAAAAAACTCTGCATTGTGAATTCTGCATTGATGATCATTAACGGTTACACCAACACCCGATAGATCAAACCACATGACTGAAAAAGTTAGTTAGGTTGTTGGTTTCTTGCTTGTGCGTCACGTTAAATAAATGCAATATAATATAAATCTAATTAAATTATATTTGTCACATACACATTCATCCAGACTGCGACATGTAGTGAAAAAAACAGCAAAAACAAATTCATCAGCACTTGTCAATTTACACAGTTTCTACTATTGTCTATCTATCTATCTATCTATCTATCTATCTATCTATCTATCTATCTATCTATCTATCTATCTATCTATCTATCTATCTATCTATCTATCTTAAGCTTCTCACCAGTTATTTGAACTGTAGCATTGGTTTGCATCAGTAGCAGCTCTGTTTCTGACTTGAAGCTTAGTTCATAATTCAGTGTAAATGACTTCCTGGCTGGGTTGAAGCTAATATCGCCAACATTGCGGGGCTGCAAATGTGTTTGCTAATAGCCTCACCGGTCAGAGGGGAAAATCTGAATGATGATTATGCGACTGTGCTGAGCAGGAGCCAGAATTTCGGATGCTGTCTGTACTTGAAAATCTGATTTCACTCGAATAAAGTTGTAAGAGTCCAGATGCCTCTGCGGATCTCCACATAGGAACCAAAGGAACTCTAAAAGCTGGCTGCACCCAGAAGGAAGCGGTATATTCCTTAATACCGATGTATGGTGTCACTAGTACAGTTTATTTCTCCCGAGGCCTCTCTGTTTTACCACACGCATAAGATCATGCTCATTAAATAAAAAACACGTTCAGGAAGGAAATGGAGTGTTGTGAAATTACATTTAGTCGTTTAGAGGAAAAAAAAGCAATAACAATATTATTTTTTTATGAAAGCGCAACTGGATGTAATTGAGTGTCAGCATTGAATAAAAGATTCTAATAATGAGAAATTGTAGGTTCTAGCAGAAGCCTGGCCTTTTCTTCTGGCCTTTCTGACTGCTCGGGTCTCTCACGAGCTTCTTCTCAAATACGCATGCTAGTTTTCTGTTCTATAATACTGTACGTGTTTGAGTCGTCCTCCACCTTCTTTCAGAGTAGAAGATCAGAGTGAATTTGGACATATAAGGAAACTAAATATCATAGAAATCTTTAAAACCTGAGTATTTAAAATATCATGTGATTGAGTAGATGAAGACTTGGGATGTTCTCACAATACTTTCTAGTTTTACACGGAACCTGAATCAGATCAGTTCAAGTTTATTTCTAGAACACGTTTCACACTGGACATTGTCTCAAAGCTGCTTTGCAGAATGTAAGAATTATAGAATCGAAAATGTAAATATAAGTGAATGATGAGCAGCCTGGGGTGACTGTGACGAGGAAAAACTCTATGAAGATGGTATGAGGAAAAAACCTTGAGAGGAACCAGAGTCAAATCCCATCCTCATCAAGACACCATGAGTGTGATTATAGATCATTACAAACAACACCATAGAGTGAGAAATATCATGAGCACCCGAGTGTGTGATTGAGTAATGTTCTTTCTACAGTCTTCTGTTGGGGTTGTGGAATCAGGAGCTCCTGAGCAACTCATAAATTAGCTCAACATCTGAGATTGTTATAGATTCAACACTGACTCCTCCATGCAGAGCCTTTAAATGTCCAATGATGGAGAAACAGCAAGTCCAATGTCCGAAATCTATATGGAATGGGATCCTGGAGCTGGAACATCTGGAGCTGGAACTGGAGCTGGTACATCTCTAGATGGTTTGGGATCCTTGTAGGGTATGACATCTTCTCTTTAAAGGTCTAAAACAATCCTAAAACTTCCCTTCTCACTACCTGTTACGTCTGACTAAGTCGAAATCAGGTCAAATTTAAATAAAATATAATCCTAAAATTAATACAAAAAGATTCCAAAATATCTAAATGTAAAAGCATTCCATACTTCATCACCGTGCAGTTCCGTCTGAACTGCGGCTCTGGAATGACTTCACCGTACAACAAGTTCTTTAGAGAGCAGACAGTCGTCTGGAGTGATATTTATCATGAAACCACCATCCCAGTCACTGCACCTACATCCTACTGAACTGCTCTGAGATGAACTGCAACACAAAATCAGAAATCTCCGACTAGTGAAGAACATCTTTGGCGACTTTCACAAGAGTCACAGCAAAGTATTTCATGAATGTTTGAAGAAACGAAGATTCCGAATGCTGAGAGTGTGTGAAGCTGTTCTTCATGCTGAGGGAGGATTTTACATGACCGAGTTTGTTGCATAGAAACAAAAGGAACGTGCACGTGTCTCTCAAACACAATCAAAAACTGTTCACACTTTTCACAGGAAATGTGCATTCGTGTGTCTTTACTTGGTGCATAAATATTTAACAGCAGATTCCACTCGTGGCTCCGCCCCTTTCTGTAAATAACGCACTACTGAGAGCTAAACGCTTTATTTTAGCTTGATTACATTATCTAGGTATTAATAATACATCGTGTTGGAACGAATTTCGACTTGTGCTGTGGGTGAATAGCGCACTGTGGAATATTTACAGACATGCAGCCTCTCTTGTACCCTTTATCTATCTCTTTTTGCTGTGTGTGTGTGTGTGTGTGTGTGTGTGTGATCCAATGCTCAGTTAGGCAATTGTGCTGCTTCAGTAATGCCACTGCTTTTAACTCCTTGCTAAGGACGTTAGCGACTTTTTGTAACACCAAGACCAGCATAATTAACTAAGAGACTGGTATAATTACAGCTGGGGGAAATTGGTTTTTATTGGCTTTTGCTGCTGTGTGCATGCTTCATTAGTGGAAGGCCATTAAAGCCTGTTGCTCATGCAGTCTTCTTTTTTTAACACACACACACACACACACACTTGTTCTGCAGTGTACCAATAAGGAATAAAACTCATTTTGTCTATGCAATTTGTCCGTCTGCTCATCCACCCGTCCAAATCTTTTCCCATCATTTCCTCCGTACATGAGGGTTTGAGGTAAAGGCCGAGCAGGTGGTGCTCAGGGGCAGATGGCAGACTGGGTTTGAGGATTTAGACAGCCAGGATTCTCAGTTGTAGACGGCTTTCTGATCAGAGAGAGAGAGCGAGAAAGATGGGTAATGCCCTGCATTTAAACAGCCACTGGAAAAGCAAGGAAACACTGAGCAGTCGTGTGTCAGCACAGCGATGAGTCACGTCTCCTCTGCAGCCTCCTGAGATCTTATTCCACGGAAACGCTTATTGCTCTTGGAGTGTATCAGTGGGTGGCCAACCCGCTCTCCTCTCTGGAGCTTCTGTAATGCTGTTCTTGCATCCCTGAATGCGTGCCGGGACGTTTTGTTTGCCTGCCCTATATACAGTAAGCACCAAACTGGGAGACTTCCTCAAACAGGGACATTTCTGCCACCTACAAGCAGTTAACGATGCCAGAGGCTTGCAGCTTCCCATGAGGCCTCCTGCATGCTGCTCGGGCTGTAATATGTCTCTGTAAACAACATCTCACCCGCTCTAAACTCACGCAGAATGAACTGAATAGACTTTTCACATTTCACATACGCTCGATGAGCAAAAATATTGGGACAGCAATACGTTGTTTTTGGACGCAGGAGCATGAAAAGTTTCTGTCACTTGAACTAGGAGACCCAAACCTGTTCCAGCATGACAATGCACCAATCCAGCTCCATCAAGATCTGCTTTGCATGGGTTGGATTGGGTAGAAGGTCTCCTGCTATAAAGCTCTGACATCACACACCTACATTAGTACCTGACTTTACTACCATATATCCTTGAATGTGGCTGAATGGATCTCCACACATCTCCACAAAATCTAGAGGAACAGAAGAGTGGACATTATTATAAATGTTCAAAAAGATGCACAAACCAAAATTATGTTTATGAACACAGCTGATATGCGATATTTCTCATATATGGTCCTTATAAAATTCTTATGTTTCTTGTTTTCACTGCTAATTATAACCAGAAGTCTGAATCATGTGTTTATTTGTTCCAGAACAGTTTACTGGTGTGTCCACACAGAGAACCTGCTTGATTTCTTCCTTATTCATGGCCATGTTTTTGATCATCTGAAGGTTGACCATGCTAACACTATGAGAAGAATTTATTTTGACAGCGAATGTAAAAGTGTATAAAGCGAATGTAAAGAAATAGAATTGTGTCTCTCACTTCAGATGTAGGATAAACAAAATGTTGTCGTGACAGATGACAGATGCTGGTGATAGTCGCTGCTGAGTCCAACCGCATGCTGTGTGCTCTCTGGCTGAGTGTTGGTAGATGTTCCAGCCAAAGCTTGTTCTAAAGGTAGATTAGGTCTAAAGCTTCCAGAAATATCAAGTGCTGTCTAAACACTAGCTTTAAACCACTGACCTGCATTCTCTCGCTGGCCCAGATGGAGATGCACATTATATAGACAAAATCATTGGGACACATGACTACTCCAGCCATATGTGATCAAACACAAAGTGGGGAGGAATGGGACGTCTTTAAATGTTGGGAGCACAAGATTTTGCCTCAATTTAAACTAGGAGGCCCAAACCTGTTCCAGCATGATAATACCCCTGTGCACAAAGCCATCTCCATGAAGATCTACTGCTATAGGGTAGTGATGGTTTGTTCATGAACGAATCTTTAATGTGATTCAAATGAATGAGTCGTTTTAAAGAGTGATTCATTTATTTATGACTTTTTGGTGAGTCCAAAGAACAAGTAGTCCTGAGGAGCGATTCGTTTATTTTGAACAAGTATTTATTGTGATTCAAACGAACGAGCAGTCCTGAAGAATGATTCATTATTTATAGACTTTATTGTGACTCAGAAGAACGAGTCGTCTCGCTTAGTGCTTCGTTCATTTTAACGGGTCTTTATTGTGACTCCGAAGAACGAGTAGTCCTGAGGAGCGATTCGTTTATTTTGAACGAGTATTTAATGTGATTCAAACAAACAAGCAGTCCTGAAGAATGATTCATTAATTTTAAATGAGTCTTTATTGTGACTCCGAAAAACGAGTCGTTTTGCAGAGTGATTCGTTCATTTTGAATGAGTCTTTAATGTGATTCAGAAGAACTCAATCTGTTTATTATAATATGTTCTTAACTATAACTATATTTAAAGTTGGTGTAAGTGGACGTGTTGGAGGATCTGATTATTGAAAATGTAACAAAAAAAAAAGATTTGTTTTGATGAACGAGATTCAAAGAACCAAGTCGCTAAAATGATCTGATCTTCTCTTTACTACCGTAGAGCCCTGAGTTCAACCCTACTAAATACATTCGGGATGAATGTGAAGGCTGACTGCACCCCAGACCTCCTCACCTCACCTACATCACTACCTGACTACCTGACTTCACTAACACCCTTGTGTCAGAATTAATCTCACAAACTCTAGTGGAACATCTTCCCAGAAGAGTGGAGCTCATTATAAGAGCAAATGGAGACTAAATGTGGAATAGGATGTTAAAAGAAACACATACCAATCTTATGGTCAGGTGTCCACAAACTTTTGTGTGTATATTGTATTTTATTATTGCAGTATTTTAAATAGGAAATGTGAAATAGCAGCATGTTATTTAGTAATGATATAATTTTTAATATTTTAAATGGTCTGAATGATATAAATCTCCATAATATCCAGTATAACATCCTCCCAGAAGAGTGGAGGTTATTATAACTATAATGTGCCACTTAATGTGGAACGAGATGCTCAAAATAGATGCAAAAAACCAAACTTACAGTCAGGTGTCGACAAATATTTGTCCATATTTTGTATATTGGTTATATAGATAGTTCTATACAGAGAGCTGTTTAGGTTGATTTGAATATTCGCAGGATCTCTGAAGCAGATCTAAATACAGAACCACGCACACTGCATTTAGGAATCATTTTTAGAGCTAAAATGAGTTTAAAGCCGAAGATGGAAGATAATGGTGTCTCTTTGGTCATGAATATCCAGCATGAAATGCAGGCAGAAGCAGTGCGAGTGTATCCAGTGTGGGCAGGTGTCCAGGGAAGCTCATGCTAACTGTCTGAAATGGCAGAGACGTTACCATCTGTCTTCATTTGGCTATGGATTTCCCAGTGTTGCTGTGCTTTGGGTTCAGCTGGAGCTCTGCAGAAATGACGTTTGTGCTGATGGAGTTTTGGGTGGAGGAGATTAAGGCTGGAGGTCTCTGGCCTGCTCTCTCTCTCGCTCTCTCTCTCTCTCTCTCTCTCTCTCTCTCTCTCTCTCTCTCTGTCTTCCTATTTCTCTCTGTTTTCAGAATAAATGAAGCAGCAAGATGCCAAGACGCTTTCCCCAGACACAAATTAGACTAAAAAATGATATCCAGTCGAGAGCAGGCTTTCGCTGTTTAGATTTCTCCAAGGCAGAGATTAATTTATGCCAGGATTTCCATGGATGGCCCCAACAATCCACTTAAATAAATGACTCATAGCTGCTTTGTTTGGCATGTCCCAAAGGTTTCCTACTTTTCTAAAGCAGAGGTATTAAAACATGTTTATTCTATATTTGTATAAGCATTTTTGGGCGTATATTTCTTTGTTTATTTTAAACAGTTACATGTATTGTTAAAAATAAGTTATTCATTTCTTATAAGTAAACATTTGCCAACTTGGAACTCTGTCAGATGCCTGCAAACAGTCCATCAAACAAAGGAAGAACAGGGTAGTGAATCCATAGTATTCAGAATAGATGAAAATGTCGACTCTACACTGTAGATCACCAAAGGCTGGAGAGATCACAAGGGCATGTAATGTACCGAATATTTTACACATTGTAAGTTATCTTTGCCTTGAGCTTTGGAAGGAGAATAAAAGGAGCTTAGCAAAAAGGAGAATAAAACAGCCTTAGAAATGAATTATTTTGTTATCATCTTCTCTTACTTGGCCCATAGTGCAAATGAAAGGCTATATGGAGTTGATTTTTCAGGTTAATATTGTCTTCATGACCCCTGGGGAAAACACTGAAGTTTCTAAAAACATGAAATGCACGGTTCATACAAGCTTAAGTGTTAAAGGGCATTAGAATGGACACTCTTGGTAATGCCTGGTTTGCTTCTGTGTGGATAACAAGCTCCCAAGCACCCCAAAGTGTTGTGTGGTTAATGATTCATTGATTTTAAAAGCCAGTGTAGGACGTTGGCTTCGGCCATTTGGCATTAATCCCATTGGAAAAAAAAAGAGAAAACGAGGAGCTCTCAGGTTGATCAAAAATCATCCACAGGGTAACTACAAAAGTATCTTCCTGTATTCTTAAAGAATTTCATTCCTAAATAAAATGTTGTGCAAAATGCTACTATTTAACTTGTTATACTTCAAGTACTGCCATATTAAAATCAACTATATAAATAAAGGTCTAAATAAAATTGGCATGCGCTTCTTTTTAAACATCCCATTCCACATTTAGACTCCATTTGCTGTTATAATAATCTCCAGTCTTCTGGGAAGATGTTCCACTACATTCTGGAGTGTGCTTGTGGATATTTGTGGAGATTCACCATTTAAAGGGTGTTAGTAAAGTCAGATTTAACACTAGAACCCATGGAAAACAGATCTTTATGGAGCTGGCTTTGTGCACAGGGGCAGTGTCATGCTGGAACAGGTTTGGGTCTCCTAGTTCAAGTGAAGGGAAATTTTTATTTTAGACGTCCTGTACAATTTGTGTGCCTTCAACATGGTGGTAACAGTTCAGGTAAGAACCACATATGGCTGGAAATGTCCCAATACTTTTTTTCCATGTAGTGTAGCTTTAACAGCATTTGGCTGATGCTCTTATCCAGAGTGATGTCCAGCTGAGCAGATGATGGTTAAGGGCCCAGCGGTTGCAGCTTGGCATTGGTAGTAGGCACTTGAAATCACAATCTTCTGCTTACTATTCCAACATCTTGGATTACAAGGATTTGAAATGCTGAGAAACACAATTTGAGAAAGTTTCTAAATGGGAATTAGACAAATTGGATTTTCTCCAGTTCCCACATGGTCATGAATGCAGCGTAAGCTCAGACCAAATTACACCTACAAAGTTGATAGCGGTCTCTTAGTTCCTTTGTCTGCATCTGGACTGTTTTTTTGTTCTGTTTTTATGAACACCAGATTTAGTTGATAATAAGCAGCTGGATCTGAGAATCAGGACTGAGTAGGACTAAACGTATCAGTGCAGGAGTGTGTCCTTGGCGATTCTCTGTATCCTGGTTGAAATTGAGAATGGATTTTTTTTAACTCTAAGTTATTATGAGTGATAAATTTAATTATTGGTTTCATTCATTACATGAACACATCTTTACTACACAGAACATCTTCATGGTCTCGACAGTCATGTTTATGATTTCCTTACTGACATCCACCTCAACTTCTTGTTATGAAAAACAGTTGGGTTGCTCCTTCACTTGCCTTCTGCGATTCACATTACCATGTTTTTGACTGAAGAACATTAAAGAATGTCATTATTATTTTATCCATTTGTTAATTCATGGATATAAACTGTTTTCTCAACATTTCTTTTTTCTGTCTCTTAAAACAAATGAAGTGTGGCTCGTCATATTACCAAGAAATGATTCAGTTCTTGTTATAAACAATCTGCTAGAATGCTTTAGGATTACAATCTACTGCAACACTGTGGATGGAGATTGTAATTTTACTCAACTAGTGCATCATAAGATATTTGACTTTAAAATGTAGTGAAGTTACAGTAAAAATCTCCCCAAATGGAAACACTAGTAAAGTACAGATACACAAAAAAGCACAATAAGAAATTAATTTACTTCCTTACTGTCCACTGTACAGCTGATAACCTCAACAATACTAAAACTGTAATAATAGACATTTGGTGTCACCCAGATGAGGATAGATTCCCCTTTGAGTCTGGTTCCTTTTCTTCTTCTCAGGGAGTTTTTCTTGCCAATGTTGCCTTTGATAGATACAAAAATGACACAAATGAGGTGCAGCATCACTAAGTCGGAGTGCATGAAGGCCTGGACCGGAGTCTGGAATGGCTATCCTGCAACGACTACTAGGTGGTACCAAAGAGTTTGGAGACTAACTGTTGCTGTTCTGATACACGTGCTTTCCCACGTCTGCAATTACATCATGGACATCAAGATTGAACAAAGTAAAACTGGGCAATCTCCCACAGAGACCTTCGATGATCATCAGAGAACGAACCACATGATCTCACTTCTGCACCCAACCTACTCGCCAGATTTGGCTCCAGTGGACTTTACCCTCTTCCCGAAGATAAAGATCCAGCACAAAGGTCGGCGTTTTGACACGTGCTTGACACGCTTAGAAAAGAAGACTTCCAGGACACGTTCCAGAGGAACACTGGGGGCGCTGTATTGCTGAGTAAAGGGAGGAGATCTTGGGGGAACAAGATTTGAAATGAAACTCATCCTCAACTGGTTAAATACAGAATGTCCACTTATTACAGTACCATTATAGATCGGTTATATACACGAAACTAGCTCTGATCTAGCTCTGTCTTTTTATCACCCAAATGAGGATGGGTTCCCCATTCTGCATCTGGTTCCTCTCAAGGTTTCTTCCTCATTATGTCTAGGGGAGTTTTTCCTTGCTAAAGTCACCCCACGCTGCCCATCAGGGATAAACACACATTCAATCATTCACTTCAATTTTTACTTAATTTTATTCAAACAATAGAAATAAGCTCGAATTTGAACTTGACTATTTTAAAGGTGATCGTGTGGAAACGTAGATAAACAAAGTTCTTCTTGTAAACAGAATTAGTCTCCCAACCTTTTTGTTACCACGTCTTAGAAATACAAGCATATGTATAGTATGTCTACAAACGCTGGAAGTGGTAGCTTGGTGGTTAAGGCTCTGGCTTAGTGATCAGAAGGTCTGTATCAAGCCCCAGTATCACCAAGCTGCTACTCCTGGGCCCTTTAGCATGGCCCTTAACCCTCTGTGCTCCAGGGCACTGTATCATACTGTAGCTGACCCTGCGCTCTGACCCCAGCTGGGATAATCTTTTATACAAAACCACCCATGTGATCTCACTGTGATCCACAAAAAACATCACCTAATAAAGAAATACTCAGAATAATGTTTACTAATAACAAAATGAATAGAAACCTGCAATCCACTGTCTAAGGCATGAAAACATTCACCCTTTGGCCAATCGGAATTGAGTTTGGTGGTATAAATGATGTTAAATAACATCGGCTTGTTTTGCTCTTCTTTGTTTTCTTTTATTATGTTGCAGTTTTATTTGTGCTTTTTTCTTTCTGCACCGTCCCTCTGAGAGAACGCTTGTTTATTTGAGGCAGGCTGCATCTGATCGCTCCTCTTCCCCGTGGGTTTGCCGAGCTCAACCTGCTCCTACAGCTTTGTTCTGCGCTGGTCTGAAAAAACACGCTGCTTCATTTCGGCTTCCCCGCTTACTAAACAAAACAAAAGTGTATGTGACGGCGAGATCGCGCTCATAGCCATGACAACGGCGGATGAAAGGGCGTACGGTGTTTTGCCATCAATAGACGGCTCGTGAAGCCCCTGTTTTGAAACGCATACAAAACCCTGGCAGATGTTTGGAGGAGCTTTGTGATGACTTCAATCTTTAAGTTCATCATTGGAGATAATAAATTCAGATCATGAACGCTCAGTGTTCAGAGCAGTGCTGTGGTGAGGAACATTTTATATGCCTAGAAAAAAGGAATCATTAACAGACCTTAAGGTTCTCAATGGCCTCATGCTGCTCTTCATCTGATCCTGATTTACTGCTGGCGTTCAAATGCCTGCATCATTTCTAGAACTAAGGTCACATTTAAAAAAAAATAAAAGCCATAATGTGTGAACTTTTGGAGCTATGAGGAGGGAAAGGAAGTAAAGACTGAACTGTAGAAAATAAAGTCAGTAGCAGAGGCTGTATGTAACTTTTATACAACTTTTATACAACGATTGATTTTATTTTAAATGAAAAAAAATGGAGAAAAAAGTCAAGTACGGGGTTCAACTGAAAACCCAGCCATCATTCATAACCTGCATGTTTCACCTCATTCACCAATACAGAGAAGAATCAAATATATCGATTATATGTACTTTTCCAGCAAAATGAGTTCCCCAAACTGCTACCATCAAGCTGGAGGCACACAGTTGTATCGCACATCTTTATAAAATTTTCTTTTCACTTTAACTCGGAGACCCAAACCTGCTCCAGCTCAGTGCTTTACATGGGTTACAGTGGAAGATCTCCTGCGCTAGAGCTCTAAACCCTATTGAACGGCTTTGGGATCAATGTGAACATTAACTGCACCCCAGACCTTCTCACCTTCTCACCTAGATCACTACCTGACCTCATTATAAGAGCAAATGGGACTAAATGTGGAATGGGATGTTAAAAAAAAAGCGTATACCAATCTTATGGTCAGGTGTCCACAAACATTCATAGTTATACCTTAAATACCTCACTGGAGCAGAACACCAGTGTATTTATTTCCCTATAAAACAGTTAGAATGGCCTGGATTTCTCTAAGGATCACAGTTGGAAATTTGATCCAGAAGAATGATTCTCCCAATCTACTATTAGGTGCCAGCCAACAAACTGTCTGGAAGACATCCCAGAAGATGTTTACTTTCATTTCGGCGCAATGCACATTGAGATGCAACTGGAGTATCGACTGCAAACAGCTTCTGATTAGATGAGACTGATATAAAGCATTTTGGCTACGATACTCGGGTTGAGTTTGGCGTAAAAAGAAGGATGTTATAAAGAGAAAAGAATCCCTACTGGTCAGTACGGTGGAGGATCTGTGTTGTTTGGATCTATCTATCTATCTATCTATCTATCTATCTATCTATCTATCTATCTATCTATCTATCTATCTATCTATCTATCTATCTCTCTCTCTCTCTCTCTCTCTCTCTCTATTTCTAGCAAGACAATGCTAACTGCATACTGAATCTATTACTATAGCATGACTTTGTAGTAGAAGAGTGCGAGTGCTGAACTTGAGAACTTTCACCATTTAAACCATTTGGCGCATCATGAAATGAAAAACACAACAAAGGAAACCCAGAACTGTTAAGCAGTTAGAATCCTGTATTGGACAAATATGGTACAACAGTCTTCTCCCAAAACTTCAGCAACTGCTCTCCTCAGTTCCCAGATGTGAACAGACAGAAGATGTGATGCTACACAGTGGGAAACATGGTCCTGTCCCAAATCTTCTGACACGTGTTGCAGGCATCAAATTCAAAATTACCTCATTTTTTCCTTTTAAATTTGATGTTTTATTTTTATTTAATTGTGAAAAGTAAATGGATTAATGAGATTTATGCTACACTATGAATCCACAGTTGTATACAGAGATAATGCAGAATGCCCAG
>NC_060900.1:28403665-28508665 GCF_014805685.1 Silurus meridionalis
ACATAAAAGCCACATTAGTTTTATATAAAACACAAATTACAGAAAATGTAATACTTTCTGGCCAATCAGATTCCAGAATTCGACTCTATCGTGGTATAACTGTATATCAGTAACTGTAGCTATTAGGAACATCTTCTTCTTCTCCTCAATATCATCTGATACAGTAGAGCCCTTCAAACACTTTCTTAGCTTTAATAGTCAGATTTATGAACACTTTAGTTACCTTGACATTTTTGGATTTTTAACCGAATGTATTTCTCTATAAAGTGCTTCGAAACTATATTCCATCATCGTGAATCTCACCCTCACGCCCTCTCTGATTTACATCCCCCTCGGCCTGTAATAACCGCGCCTCTGCTCCCGCTTGCTGTTCACATAAAAGGTTCAGGAGTCTCGCTCCTATAATCTTCCTCCTAATTTAACCCCTGAGTCGAAGTGCATTAAATATTTAAGTGCTCATCACAGAAAAGAATTCGCCACGCCTCTATAAAGGTTCAACTCGGGCTCGGGTAACGATAAATAACTTAAAACAAGCCATCGAAGACAAACGTGAGTAATAAAGTATGCGCTGTAAAGATCTACTTAAAAGAATCATGGACGGTTCCGTGCCGCAAGAACGCTTTTACTGAGATATGATTTTATTCTTTTAGATATGTTACTATTAATAAAACTGGGCACGAACTTCCTCCTAACACACTCCAGAACTCTGACCACAGCGGCGTGCTGTATGATAATTATGCAAATTTAAACATGCAAAATTAGTCATTAATATTCATTTTTTTAATGCATTTTTTTAATATACAGCACCTGTAAAAAGTGTGTGAGTCTTTTATAGTACAAATGCATGTTCCTTTTCTTTCAAAAACACAGTAATGTGACAGTGAGTGATTGGATGAAAGTTCTGTGGAGTCCAAACGTGAGATTTGTGTGTCTACCAGAAGAACTTGTGTGAGATGAAGAACAGGAGAGAAGATGTGATCAGACTACCTCACCCCCACACTCACACATGGAGGTGGAAGTTAAATAGTTTTGGGATGTTTTGGAGCAGGGAAGGTTCTGGAAAGTGAAAGTGAACCATCATGACTTCATTCCACACTTCATCACTGTGCAGTTCCATCTGAATTGAGACTCTTTGGAAGCGACTTCATCGTGCAACAAGACGATGAGACGAAGCTCACGTCTGTAAGTGTTATTTAGAGAGACGTCTGGAGTGATATTTATCACCTGCCCAGTCACCGCACCTCAATCCTACTGAACTGCTCTGAGATGAAGAAGAAAACCTCCATCTAGTGAAGAACATCTCTGGAGAGTTTTACAAGAGACGCAGCAAAGTGTTTCATCTGAATGTTTGGAGAGCGAAGAGTCCGGATGCTGAGAGTCTGTAAAGCTGTTCTTTATGTTGAGAGGATTTTTTAATGAAAACAAAAGAGGAACTTCTGGACATTTATAGATTTGTTTGATCAAAGGAAATCTTCATACCCTTTCATGACCGAGTTTATTGTATAGAAACAAAAGGAACATGCACATGTTTCTCAAAAACCATCGAACATTCACACTTTTCTCACAGGAACCGTACAAACTAAGTTTGCCTGCTAAACATGAGTACATTAGCATATATTGAGAGTATGCTAAATTTAAATATATTTGCATACTACAAAAACAAATATGCATTTCTTTTTTTTGCACAATTACATCTAACATCTGCAGCATTATAAATTTGCATATTTAAATAAGTGTAGAAAATAAGTATATACACTAAACATAATTGTGCAAAATAAGTAGTGTAAGTGTGCAAAAACTTTTTGTTTATGTTTACAGATGATTTGCCAAATAAAAACAAGTGGGCAAAATAAGTGTGTGTACTAAAAGAACTAAACACTTTGTATGTGGCTCTGCATACTGTGTGTGTGTGTGTGTGTGTGTGTGTGTGTGTGTGTGTGTGTGTGTGTGTGTGTGTGCGTGTGTTTTAATTTCTAGAGTGCAGGTGGTCTGTTGCAAGTATTTTATTTTTCAGCATCATTGTGTGTGTGTGTGTGTGTGTGTGTGTGTGTGTGTGTGTGTGTGTGTGTGTGTGTGTGTCTGTGTGTGTGTCTGTGTGTGTTGCAGTTTGCATTAGCCTGCTGGAGATTTCATGCTCATGTTTCCAACATCACATAATCAAGCCTGACAGCACAAAGGAATGTGTGTGTGTGTGTGTGTGTGTGTGTGTGTGTGTGTGTGTGTGTGTGTGTGATGGCAGTCAGTGGAGCTGTCATGTTGTCACAGTAGATGTGTGTTGCAGTGGTGTTTTTGTAAGGCAGAGCTCAGAGTGTATAATGGAAGGTGGAAGAGCATCACCCTGGGGTGCAGTGAGGAACACGTCAGTCTTCTTCATTTCATCACCCTGAGTTTAAAACCCATTCAGATACACTGGAATCTCAGTACATACAGTATATATACAGTGTATATAAACATATATATATATATATATATATATATGGTCTCCAACTGAAGACCACTCTGTGCAGGTTCCAGAGGAACAGAATAAAGGTTCATGAAGTATCTGAAGAGCTTCAAGGATGGATTTGGACTGTAATTAATATCATCAGTCTGCTACAATGTGTTCAGGATCACAGTTTGCATGAGCAGTTCAGCATATAAGTGTCCATCACTGACCAGTGCACCTCAACAATGATGAAATCCCAGATGAGGATGAGGATGAGAATGGGTTCCTTTTAAGTCTGGTTCCACTCAAGATTTTTTTGCTCATGATGTCTCAATGAGTTGTTTTTCTTCACCATAGTCATCACATTCTCACTGATTAGGGAGAAATGTATAACTTCTACATTCCAACTTTATAACCTCTTTATCTCAGTAAAGCTGCTTTGAGACAATCACTATTATTAAAAATGCTCCATAAATGAGACTGAATTGAATTAAGTTCATCTCATTCCACATTTAATCTCCGTTTGCTCTTATAATAACCTGCACTCTTCTGTGTTAGATGTTCCACAAAATTTTGGAGATTTGTCGAGATTCATTCAGCAGCAATTTTGTGTGTTAGTAAAGTTCAATTCAGTTTACTTCAGGTTTATTTGTATTGAGCTTTAAATAATGAACATCGTCTCAGAGCAGCTTCACACAGATAATGTGGAGATATAAAGGAATAAGTTCTTTATAAGTGTAAGTTTGTCCCTGATGAACAAGCTGGAGACTGTGGTGAAGGAAAAACTCCCTGAGATGCAGAAGGAAGAACCCTTGAGAGGAACCAGACTCAAGAGGGAACCTCATCCTTATCTGGGTTCCACCGAATGTTCATTTATTACAGTAGACGATGTTGAGGTGCAGTGATGGAGATCAGAGCAAACTGTAGTCCTGAGTCAGTGTAGCAGACTGTTGATATTAACTACAGTCCAAATCCTCACAGCTCCTGATCTTACTCCATCATTGATGAGAAACATCTCCAGCGGCACAAAGTCGCCTCCAATCGAAGTGAACATCATCCAGAGGCAGACCAGGACAGTAAAGTCAGGTACTGATGTTGGTGAGAAGGTGAGAAGGTTCCTGGGGTGCAGTCAGTGTTCACACTCATTCGTGTTCAGTAGAGTCGGAGCTCTGTAGCAGGAGATCTTCCACTTCAACCCATGGAAAGCAGATCTTCATGGAGCTGAATTTGTGCCCAGGTGCATTGTGATGCTGGAACAGGTTTTGGTCTCCTAGTTCAGAAAGAACAATGATTGAGGAATATCTTTGTCTATACAGTGTACATTTACAGTATATAATATTTATTTATTTTACAACCACACACACGTGTACCAGAACTTCCCAGAGCTGCAGTTATAACAGCAGGAGAGCAGAAAGAATTAAACCAGTGTTTACCATAAATTTACAATCAGTGAATAATGTCGTGATTTGAATCCATACCATGTGACCAGACGTATTTAGGAGACAACATGGAACTGCTGCTTCAGTTTGGAAAATCCTCCTTTTAGAAAAAGTGTGTGTGTGTGTGTGTGTGTGTGTGTGTGTGTGTGTGTTATGTAAAAATGACTAAGGCTCAGATGCACCACAGTGAGGCGTGCCCTCTGTAGCAGCTGGAGTACAAAACACCCCATGCTGCATGTAATGGGCAGCAATCTGGAAAAAGTGTGTGCTTTGTTGCACGCTCTTCGTTTGTGTGTGTGTGTGTGTGTGTGTGTGTGTGTTCAGTTTTGCACACTCCTGCAACCTTTCTAAATGCGTCCCTCCCTCAGGGTGTGTGTTTGGAGAGAGGGGAGTCAGAGGCAGGTTCTGACCCTCTAATAGAGTAAGCATATGCAGGATGTTGAAGCCCGGCCAGACATTAATATAGATCACCCACCAGGGCCCTGAACACACGGTGCCATTTGTCTTCACTAGTGAACTGCTGAAAGCTTCACATTTCGCTGTATTCTCCCGAGCGGGGTACGGAGGCATCGCACGTGCCGGAGAATCGGATGACTGCCGGGCGGCTCGCGTCAGTTCCACAATGAGCTCAAACACGGATACGCTGATCAGAGGGACTAGAACTAATACCTTCTTTGCTGGAAATTCAGTGCTCTGTTTCCTGCTTAGCAGCAGGTACGGCATTGACCTTCTGACCTTTAGACCTTTTGAGATCACAACAACACATCTGTAGGGTTTATTGGATATTATACAGTACATTTCTCTTTCTTCCAGTTATTACAGGATTCACAGGATTTAGAAAAGCTCCAGAAAATGGCATCTGTCTGTCTGTCTGTCTGTCTGTCTGTCTGTCTGTCTGTCTGTCTGTCTGTCTGTCTGTCTGTCTGTCTGTCACCACAATCTTGGAGGCACACAATGGTATCAGACATCTTGGGAAATTTTCACTTGAACTTAGAGACCCAAACCTGTTCCACCATAACGATGCCCCTGTGCACAAAGCAGCTCCATGGAGATCTGCTTTCCATGGGTTGGATGATGTGAAAGATCTGCTGCTATAGAGCTCCAACCCTATTGATCATGAATGAATGTGAACACTGACTGCACCCCAGGTCTCCTTATCACATCTCACGTACATCAGTAGGTGTCAGTATCAGTACCCGACTTTATTAACATCCTTGTGGCTAAATCTCCCCAAAATCCGATGGAACATCTTCCCAGAAGAGTGGAGCTCATTATAACAGTAAATGGAGACTCGATGTAGAATGGAATATTAAAAAGAAGCACATGTTCCACAAACTTTGGTCTATAGAGTACAGAATCCTGATCTAAATCCTGTATATGGTCTCCTGATGATCAGGGAGCTCAGCAGGAGATGTGCTTCATGGCAGATCTGGAAGCCTGAGGAAGAGACAGTATCAGGGCAGATGATTGTAGCAGTTCTGGACTATAATGACCTGTGCTGATAAATATGGCTCATATAAATGCTCGAAAAATATTCATGGTGTTTTTTATGGAGTCAGTTGAGGTTGGGAGCAGTTCATTATTTTTATTAGTTTAAATTGCTTTTAGAGCCGAGGGGATTTGCACTGGGCAGAGAGAGAGAGAGAGAGCGAGAGAGAGAGAGATCATGCAGGGGTTACGGGTGGCCTTCAGACTTCTGTAGGAGCTGTTTAGAGACATTAGCTCAGCAGAAACGCTGAGAGGAAAAAGCTGAGTCATGTCGTCAGGTGTTCGATAGTGACAACGCAAGCAAAAGGCAAAACTGTGACTGAATTTATTCTTGGTAATATTTCGTGACCTTGAGCGTGAAAGTGCTTTAAATGTACAATGAGCTTTTATTGGAAGATAATATGAGGTTTATATACATTATTATTATTTTATACTTTATTGATCCCACAGGAAAATATTCATTTCTTTCGCACATCTCAGTGATGTTAGGAAGCTGGGGTCAGAGCACAGGGTCAGCAGGATACAGTGCCCCTGGAGCACAGAGGGTTAAGGGCCTTGCTCAAGGGCCCCAAGAGCACCAGCAAAACGTATACATTCTTTTATAACTTTCTAATGATGTCCATTGTTAAAAGCACTTTACAAATACAAATTAATTAAAATTTCCCAGTTTTATATGGTTATAAAATTCGAATTTATATGTTAATACTTATAAGTTTCTCCCTAATGAGTGAGTCAGTGGTGACCGTGGTGAAGAAAAACCTCACTAAGATTTGAGGAAGAAACATTGGGAGGAACCAGACTCGAAAGGAAACCTCATCCTCATCTAATATGTATTTATTTATTTGTTTGTTTGTTTTATACGATTATAGAAACCATCAATACTGTACAAAAATGCAATATAACAACACGATTCATTACAGAGAGACATTTTAACATCTGGGGGTGAAAACTATTTTACTAAAGCAACATTTAAGACTCCAAACCTCTACACTACAACCAACACTGTGCACCTCCAACATCTGGAGCAGCTCAGAATCAATATTCGTCTAATAACCTGACAAAAACATTAAAATGTAAATAAAACACAACCTACTCACCAGAGATGCAGACTCATAATGTGCAGCGCCCCCCAGAGGCTGTAAACCCTTTCCAGGGCTGAGACACGCTAGCTAGCTTTAGGGTTGGTGACCTCCTCACCATGTCTAACTTTTCTTTAAAATGGATTTTTAAGTATGTCTAAGACCAAATCAATTTCTCTTCCTCCGTAGGCGTAAAAAAGTGTAACTCAGATGTATGAACGTGTGCAGAGCTACACACGTGTTTTACCAGTCGAACTCAGCTGTAACAGTTTCCCTCTGACCAACCAATCAGAGGACGGAAAAATGCTGATGCTATTCTGGGCCAGCTAGCTGCCCTTTGAGGAGAATCTGAAATCTGATTGGATAAAGAAACAGAGCTGTTGATTATTGAGACTATGGTAAAAGTCCAGCAGTACTGATTCTGAAGGCTCTGAGCAGATTAGATTCACATGGCAGCACATAGAGGCTGAAATCTGATTGGATAAAAACTGTAACATCCTCATACACGTACTGGAAGCAGTGCAGCCGAGAGGAACGCTATGACATGAAGAGAAGAAACTGATGGAATAAATTCATACAATTTCATGGAGCAAATATTAGAATTTAGTTTGTAAGTGTAGATCAGTGCTTCTGATAGTGTTTAGACCAGTAGAGAAGGATTTACTGCCCCTGACTGCCCACCACTAAAAGGGGCCCAGCAGTGGCAGCTTGGTGGTCTTGAGATTTGTGCTCACAACCGTTTGATCAAAAGTCCAAAATAATAAACAATGAGTTACCACCTCCCCTTTAAGAGACCAAAAACTGAAGGATAATTCGAGCCTTGTTTTGTGAACATTGCAGCAGATTCGTATAAAGTCACTTTAAATTGTGTAAATTGTTAAATTGAGCAGGAAAGGACTTGAATGTGTTGCTGTAAGAAACTAAATCGACCTCAGCATGCTGACACTGCATTATGCTGGAATATACAGTACATCACTGATTTGTGTTGTGTTTATTGTGCTTTATTTTTAGCTGCGTTTAATAAAGGTTTTGTCAAATTCCGTGAATAAAAGCTGAGAACTGTAGTTAGATTCATAGACAAGTGATGAGTTTTTATTAATTCCAGAAGGGTGTGGATGTAGCAGCGTCAACATGCGGTATAAAATCTCTATTCTCAGACATTTCATGGACATTTTCAGGCATTTAAAGTGTCGTTTCTCTGTATGTCGAACAAAAAGATTATAGAAAACCATAAATCTGAGGAACTCATTGTGGATCAGGTTCTCCATCGGCAGAGAAGCTCGTTGAATAATAATGCATAATTAGAATATTTTTGTTTTCTGCTTCATGGTGGACGTATTTACTGCTATTGTACTGGCATTGTACTAACATCTCCAAAATAAAAAGCATACATGATGCTGGTTAGAGATGTCGCAGCACCATTTGGATCCAACTTCATGCAGATTTCAGACTTTGAGGATAAACAACCTCTTAATCAGTACTCAGGAATGTTTTACATAAATGGTTTCTCCAGCATTAAACATTTGAAGAGTTGGTGTTGAATGGAAAATGAGCTCAGATGTTGATCTTATTTATGAGCTGCTCAGGAGCTCCTGGTTCTCCAACTGACTGTAGAAGACTGTGTAAAGGACATCACTCACACACTCAGGTGCTCATGATATTTCTCACTCTCCAGTGTTTGTAATGTTTTACTAATTTATCATCACAATCTTGGTGTCTTGATGAGGATGAGGTTCTCTCTGAGGTTGAGTCTGGTTCCTTTCAAGGTTTCTTCCTCATACCATCTAAGGGAGGTTTTTTTTTGCCCCAGGCTGCTCATCAGGGATAAACCCACATCATTCACTGTTCTATAAATCCTACATAAAGCTGCTTTGAGACCATGTCTATGGTGAAAAGCGCTCTAGAAATAAACTTGAATGGAATTGAACTGATGCTGGTGAAATGGTGATCCAGTGATCTTTGATTAATAATTCCTAAAATGGGATTTTGTTTAAAAGGTGATCTAATCGAATAATTTCTAAACATTAGCGTTCTAAATCACATTGTGACATAATATTTCTTGGTCATTAGTACGGTATGTCCTTTTTGATCATCGCATTCCACATTTAGTCCCAATGTGCTCTTCTGGGAAGATGTTCCACTAGATTTTGAATGTGGAGTGGACATTTGTGTTCATCAGCCACACGTGTGTCAGTAAAGTCAGGTACTGATGTAGGTGAGGTGAGAAGTTTAAGTGAACCCAGATTTAATTTTATACCGCATGTCTGATACAATTATGTGTCCCCAGATTTGTGGTAACAGTTTGGAGAAGAACCACATATGGCAGAAAAGGTCCAGTGTCATGATACTTTGTCCATATAGTGTATGTCCACAACATTGCCCCAACATGTATAGATTTCAGACTCCTGACATCTCCATAAGGTCTTGTGCAGTTGGAAATGTAGTGAAGATTATTATGGTAGAGGTTTTTAGAACGTTGCAGGAATGTTATGTTTGGAATATGAATTTGGCCCATTTAGTATTAATCATGTATCTCAAATTCAAGGTGTTGTCCATTTGATCTGCCACATCATCTACATTTTTTTTGTCTGTCTATTGCCCTTTCCATCTCTCAGTCCCTACTGTCAGTACATATTCATTCTGAGGAGCAGAAAGTGATTGGAGAGAAAAAGAGAAAGAAGAGTGTAGTTTTGAGAGAAAATGAGGATGGAAGATACAGAGGTCGAATGGCGTCTTCGACTAAACAGAACGAAGGATCAGAGTTTAGCAGAGAGAAAGCGATGAGACGCTGGTGATGAGAGAGAGAAAGAGAAGGAACGATGTTGGAGATGCAACAGTTAGGCATTTTATTTTGGAAGCTGTAGCTCACTAAGACACTGAGGCTGATCTGATGGGGTCAGAGTGAACAAAGCATCTCATACAGAAGCCCTCCCTCCTCATCTGCCCCCTCCTCCTACTTACCCCCCCTTTCCTTCCCTTCCCTTCCCTTCCCTTCCCTGCAGTAGCTTTCCGCTCACGTCTCTCTCGGTTTGCCCACGCGTCCACCCGCCTCTGTTAGAGGCCTCTAAATATCTGAGGCACAGGGGAATTGCCAATCCTCAGAGAGTCTGTACCCTTTCCAACCTTGCTCTTTGCTCGCTTTTATCGAATGCATTTATGAAGCCAAACACTTCTGGCTCACCAGGTCGGCTGATTTGATTTTTCTCTCGTGCTCCCGTTCTTCAGGATGGAGTTTATGATGGAGTAAAGTGTAGGAGGGGAGACGGATGCATGCATATGCGGCGTTTCGGCCTCCAGAGCCAGCGTGACACTGCAGAGCATCGCTTAATACACCACTGGCGCTCTGCTTATCCATGCTGCAAGTACTGCAAGGGTTTTTTTTCCCCCACTTGAAAACTTGATGTGTCAATTAACAAAGCACTGACATTTGGTGGATGGAATGTAGTGTACGAATTCGCAAAAGGTTACACTGAATCACTGTGCAGACCTGAACTTTTAACGCCCGTTTGTTCCTGTAATTTCTTCTGCTGGTTGTGGGGAGCAATAAAGCAAAATCCTGTAAACTCTATAAAGGAATTTCACATGCATAAGCAGGAGCCTGTAACAAAATGTACTCTGGAATATTGAGGATGCAGTGCTTCAATTCATTCCTTTTAAAAACAAAACATCAACATCCTGACTTTACTAATGCACATCTTTGTGGCTGAATTAAGCACAAATTTCTATAAAATCCAGTGTCACATCCTCCCTAAGTGTGGAGGTTATCATAACAGCAAGTGTGGATTAAACGTGAAATTAGATGTTCATACGAATCTTATGGTCAGAGTTCCACAATCTTTTATCCATATATTCTGTAGACATTCTCTAAATAACATTACCTTCTGGTCTGTTTCCCTGCAGATCTGCATCTCTGTGTGTTTGACATTCACTACAGTGCTCTACTCTATTAATACACACTTCATTAACTGTTCAGACCCGTTCTGCATCAGGGCTCTGCGGTGCTCTGAAGCTCAGCTTCCAGCCATCAAAAGCGATAAATCAATCTTTAAAGCGTTGACTCAGTAGAGTGATCAAGCCGACGAGCTCCACTCACACTGGCTCCTACAGTAACCTTGGAGATGGACACTAGCACAAGTGTGGGAATGTGGGTTTTTTGCCATGCACCACATCTAACACAGCCCCCAAAGTGCTATGTTACCTAATGTGTGTGTGTGTTTTTTTTAAAACATAGCATGTTGTCATGGTGATTTGCTTTTCCCAGTAATGGTGCAAGTGGACGGATTTGCAGCTCGACACGGCTTCAGGATTCAGATTTGGACTTTATATTTCACACTAAACAAATCTACTATGTTTAGTACAATTTAGAATCTGAATAAGCTTTAAGCTCTATCAGCAGTTTTACTGTAGTATCGAGGTAATGAAGCAACACCTTGGAATTTAAACTCAGTCTGGACTTTATAGAATATACTATTGAGAAAAATACTTTTTTTTTTTCAATATAATAGAAATATATAAAAATTCAAATTCAAATTCAATTCAGATCATCCTATTTTAGAAAAACTGCACACAACTCTTGGAATTAGAGCTTCATCACCGACACTGAAGACTTCCACAATGCTAAACACCTTCTTATACAAAATATATAAGAATGTGGTTTACTGTCCCTTGCAGGCAGAACTACTTTCTATGCTACAGTTATACAACCCTAATTCCAAAAAAAGTATTTTCAGATTTAAAAAATTTCATGAATCCGTATTTTATTCACAATAGAAAACAGAAAATATATAATATGAGTAAACTGAGGAAATAAAGTATTTTTATTATAAAAATGAGGTCATTTTAAATTTGACTTCTGAAACACGTCTCAAAAAAGTTGTGACGGGGCAACGAAAGTCTGGAAAAAGTGTGTTATTTAAATTAAACTGCTTTGCAACTAATGCATTTAATTGACCGCCGGTCAATAGGATAATGTATCTTATAGAGTCACTCAGAAGTAAAGATGGGCGGAGCTTCACCAATCTGTGAAAGTCTATATTTTGTGAAAAATTTATAATAATGTTCCTCAACATCAAATTAAAAAACAGTTGAATATCTCAGCATATACAAAACATAATATCACCAAAATGTCAGCCCGCTTGAGCACTTCCGGCATTTCCGCTTCCACCACCAAGGAACCGCCCGCTCGCAACCTGCTATGTGGAAATGGCGTCCATCTTGCAAACACATTTAAGGACCCCAGAAACCTCCAATCGATGCCAGATTGTCTTGAAAGCTTGCCCTGAGTACACTCCAGCGTTTGTTACTGGAATATTAATTCCTCAGTTACCGACCTGTTTCTGCCTGACTATTATCTCCTCCGGCCTCCCGACCACGCCTGTTTTCCCGACTCTGTTCTCGGCTCTGCTCGCACTGAACGCGCTCCGGATCTCGGCTCAGCTCTAAACACGCTCTGGATCTGCTCGCGTTCAACTCGCTACTGTACTCTACTTGGCTCACCCTACAATTCGCGTCTCCAGGGTTCAACCTGTCCGGGCCTGCTCCCTAGTGAAAAAGGGTGAAAATCAATATTGGATGTTTGTGATCTTTGGGCCCTCAGGGGTCACTGCATTTAAAACACTCATGATTCTGTAATGGAAATCACTGCATGGGCTCATTAACACCTCCAGAAATCATTGTCTGTGAACACAGTTTGCATGTCCTCCACAAGGTTAAATCTCTATCATGCAAATAAGAAGTCATGTGTGAACATGATCCAGAAACACCACCATCCTCTCTGGGCCGAAACTCATTTAAAATGTACTGAGACAAAGTGAAAAACTGCTCTGTGGGTCAGGTGAATCAAATTTCTCTTTTGGAAACTATTTACACCACGTCCTCCAGGCTAAAGAGGAGAGGGACCGTCTGGCTTGTTATCAGCCCTCAGTTTAAATTTGGCCTCGTCCCAACTTTTTGGAGAGGTGTTGCAGCCATCAAATTCAAAATTACCTTTTTTTTCTTCTTAAAATTGTACATTTACTCAGTTTAAACATTTTATATATTTTATTTTTATTGTAAATAGAATATGGATTTATGATATTTGAAAATTGTTGTGTTGTGTTTTGCTTTTTTATTTATATTTTACTGTGTACCAACTTTTTCGGAAATTCAGAGGCTGAGTTCCACAGCGCAGTGGTGCTGCATATAGCGTGTATATACTCCCCGTTGATGTTGTTAGAGTCTGACAGGCACCACGTTTCCTGCATAGCAGCATCCGGTGTATATAATAGATGCTGACAGTGTGTTCTACCTAGTTTATCTCGTGCCTGTTGGGAAAATGTTTTCCTGCTCTTGTTGTTATGAAAAACACTAATTAGATTCAATGCTACTGCTGATTCAAGCCAATTCAGTCTCGATCCAATAGATTTGGAGTTCCAGGATAGATGCTGCTGAGCTGGCAGGAAGAGCACTGACACATCGATTTGACGATGCCATTGTTACTTCTTTGAACACCGCGGTTATGACACGGTGCAGACTCTTGTTGCTGCAGAGCGTAAATGGTAAACACTGTCACACTTGACAGGGTTCTCGTTTGAGCTTGTTCCGCCCCCTCGCAGAGCCGAAAACACCTGGAGCCATCCCTTTATTTGCACTAATTAAAGCTAATATGCTCAATTAGCAGTGTACACATTAACAATCTGGGCTGATCGGCTAGCGAGGACACACCTATACATTATTCTTCATTCATAATTCATTCTCGTCCCTCAGACATTTGCCAAGGGGCATCTGCCTGCAACATTAGCACACAGATTCCTGCAGGGAAGACCAAGCAGGATGGTAGTTTCAGATCATTGTATGCGATGTCTCATTGCAATTTAATATTCGAACAGGATGCAATTTTTTTTATAGACAAATGTTTTGGGACACCTGATTTTTCCAGCCACAAAGTTGAAGGCACACAATTGTGTAGGACGTCTTTGGATGCAGTATCATAAGATTTTGCACTTGAACTTGAAGACCCAATCCTGTTCCAGCATGACAATCCCCCTGTGCACAAAGCCAGCTTCTGAAGGCCTGCTATAAGGCTTTGACCCACTGTTGTGACCTTAACACCCTTGTGGTTGAATGAATCACTACAAATCTCCACAAGCACACACCAAAATCTACTGGAACATCTACAAAGTAAAGTAGAGGATATTTTAACTGTGAATTCAGAATAAATCTGGAATGGGATGTAAAAAAAAAAAAGAACATACCAATCTTATGGTCAGGTGTCCATATTGTATTATTAGGTCACATGATCACATTGCGTATGTAATTCTTTAATAAATTCTATTGTGTATTGTGTTTTAAATTTTAACAATAGAGCAGGTCTGGGTTCTGTGCAGGACGCTCAAGTTCTTCTACTCCAACCTTCTCAAATCATGTCTTTAAAGATCTTGCTTTGTGCTCAGGAGCATTATCCATAGCTCTATAACAGGAGCTCTTCTACCCCAACCCATAGAAACATATCTTCATGGAACTCACGTTGTGCCATTCTGGAACAGGTTAGGGTCTTCTATTTTGAGTGAAGGGAAATTTATATCTATGGCATCCATAAAAGTTTGGAGATAAACCACACATAAGTATATCCAGATGTTCACGAAACATTTGACATATAGTGTATATAGTATACTGTATATCACCTGGTGTATTTCTACACAGCTGTTATAGAATCTTAATGGCATGAAATGTCCTTAAAAGTGACTAAAATCCTAATGATACACTGGTAATTGGTGGTAATTACAACTTTACCCTGCCTACGCATGTAAAACCAATTCCGTCTGAACAGACATCCGTCTCGTCCAGACTCCCCTGTCGTTATCGCCTTTTCCTTTCTCACTATCTGTGCATTTCTTCCCTCCATCCTCCTTCTTTTTTACCCGCTCACCTTGTTAGCCTTTTAATTAGCAGGAACAGTTCATTGCATGTCCCCTAAGTGCTGCACCAGCTTTCTCTTGCAGAGTTCATGCTGCTCGATCGATAGCCGAGCATGAGTGAAGCCCAGACACTCCATAAAGTCTTTAGACTACAAGCTAGAAGCTAGCACATGATGCACCCGAGTCCTTTTTCTTCTTTTTTGTATTTATCCTACTTAAGACTTTTTTTAATCTTGCAGCGAGCCTTTCTGAAAAAGAAAAAGAACAGAAAGGGAAACACAAATCTAATCAGAAATTTGGAGCCTATTCACAGGATTCTATTTTATGCTTACTCCAGCTCTTACTTTTTTCCTGTTTTGATTTAACAATGCAGTGATAGTACTTAGCATTTAGATGACATGTTTCAGGAGAGGAGGTATAGATCGGGGTCGGCTGTGTGCAGGGGTTTTGCCGATGGCACAATACAGACAGCTGGAACACTAACGATCCACCGAGCATGTGCTCTGCCAACACGGCTGTTAATAACAATCTATAGAGCTCGGCAGTGTGGATCTGATGCCAGTCTGTGGCTTGGGGGGTAAATTGACATTGGGGTCCTTTGGCATTCCAGCAAATACAGTGAGCTGATATTGCCACAACTTGCCAAAGATACTCCAGGGATCCTAAATGCTTGGGAAGTTGGGAGCGTTTTCAAACCCGATGCTTAAATAAGAATCAACTTAAGGCCAAGGTTTTCCAATGAAAATAAAAATAAAAAAAGACATGAACATGGGGCACATATACACCACATGTACATAAGTTACATTACAGAATATGTTAAATTATAGGATTTTCACAATTAGCCCTATTTTCTTTTATAATAACCTCCATACCAAACCTCAAAGATCTTATACTCCAACTCATGGAAAGCAGATCTTTATGGATGCGTTTTGTCATGCTGGAACAGGTCTCAGACTTCCAGTTCTAAAGGAAAAAAATCATGCTGCATTTTCCAAAGACGTCTAATACAATTGTGTTTCCAACTTTGTGGTAACAGTTTTGGGAGAAAAAAAACATCTGGCTGGAAAAATCTCAGTGGTTTTGTTAAAATATGTAATTTTCAAAGCTATGGATATTTCTGAACTAAAATGAATGTTCCTCTTGTGTATAAAGGGAGCTGGAAACTCAGTGGTTAAAGCATTAAACACTGCATCAAAACCCTGCATAAGCAAACTGCCACTGTTGGGCCCTTGAGCAAGGCCCTTAACCGTCAATTGATCAGTTGTAGGTTGCTCTGGATAAGGGTGTCTAATAAATGCCATAAATGTAAATCTTACAAATAAACTAACATTTTGAAGATCTGGTTATTCCCAAAGCTACAAATCAAAAATTGAGAAAAGTACAGTTTCTAGATTTTACGCTCTCCAGCGACACTTACACTTATTTCATTAATGCAACTGAGCAGTAGGTTGTGAGTACAAAATTCTAGCACTAACAAGGTGCCACACAGGGATTTGAACTCACAACCTTACAGTAAGAAATCTAATGTCTTAACCCCTGAGCTACCACTTCTCATACTTTGAACCTCATTTGGACCAAATCCTTATTTTTATTTTTTTCTCTCGTTGCTGTTTGCACGAATTTAATCACAGAAAAATTGGGCTGTTTTTTATTCCAGATCACTGCACATATCTGATTTGTTCCTGGGTGAAAAATGGGACAATGACTAACAATGGCTTGGGATCCACCGATATGGGACGCGAATATTCGATATTTGTCATCTGTCAAAGCCGTTGATCCCCAGATACACCGCATTTTAGAGACTTTTGAAAACTGGGATGATTTTAACTCTGCAGACCAACCAGGAATAAATGCAATTTTCTTAATGATATCCACTGAACCAAAAGTTTCTTTCCACAGAAAACTAGAGATTAAAAATAACTCGACATAATCCATCCAATAAATGAAATAAAAGTTTGTTAATTTAATAGAATATGTGTAAGACAAACAATACCAAAAGAAACATACAGTTGAGCTTAAAATCTAGTATTAATTATATTATTAAATTAAAAGTTTTTATTTGTTTGTTTGTTTATATTATTTCTTTATGAATTATTTGACAGTGCAGAGGAAACCGAGTGTTTTAAGGGTTTTTCAGAGACACATGTGAATGTACCTTTCGGTATTGTAACAGAATTAATGTTCTTCAAATTCTCATCTTCTGCAACAACAGTAGGTTTTGAATACATGTAGCTACGTGACGTTCCACTTTACACGTGTTTGTTTATATTTAAAGAACTTGTTATATACATGCAGATCAAATTTAGTAAGGAATCCTGAAACAACATGGCTCCCATTCCAAACTTCAACACCGCACAGTTCCGTCTGGACTGTGGCTCATTGGAACCAAACGAAGCGTATGTCTGAATTCTGTACGTGTTATTTAGAGAGACGTCTGAAGTGATATCTACCATGAAACCACCTGCCCAGTCACTGCACTTACATCCTATTGAACTGCTCTGAGATGTACATCTAGTGAAGAACATCTCTGGAGAGTTTTACAAGAGACACAGCAAAATATTTCAGCTGAATGTTTGGAGAATGAAGTGTCCGGATGCTGAGAGTGTGTGAAGCTGTTCTTATTTATGATAAGGGAGGATTTTTCACTGATAAAGTGGAACATTTGTTTGGTCAAAGTAAATCTTCAGACATGCCCAGGTTATGCATGCGTCTCTCACAGATCATAAAACACTCAGTGTTTCCACAGTATATGTTAAAAACATCATTGTTTTCATGAAAAACCATAAAAGACATTTCGGATTTAAACAAAGTTTTGACAAAACAAAAAAATTGTTTCTGTGCATTATTATTATTATTATTATTATTATTATTATTATATTCTTATAAAA
This sequence comes from Silurus meridionalis, assembly GCF_014805685.1. NCBI lineage: Eukaryota > Metazoa > Chordata > Actinopteri > Siluriformes > Siluridae > Silurus > Silurus meridionalis. The sequence goes on from NC_060900.1 coordinate 28,420,880, forward strand.
GTTTGGCCTTATTTACATAGAGAACATGAGCTTATGATGGAAATCCTCTTAGGTGCAGCATCATATATTGTTTGGATGTTTGTAAACCCCACACAAAGCCTCTTAGTCTTTCAGTTTTATTTATTACAGTTTAATGTATTGCCTGAGAAAGTGCTAAAGATTTCTGCAGTTTAAATGATTTTTAATGCTCCTGACTTAATGTTTTCTTCTGCTTGTATTTTAGCCTCTGCCCAAGGAGCCATCTTAAAGGATTTCAGCTGAGATTGAGGTGAGGACATCAAATGGGGCTTCCTCCAAACTGATTTCTTCATCACAGCAGACTTAACAACACTGTGATTGATTTGAGTTATTTTTGTTTTTGTTTTGACACCAGATAATGTACAGAAACCCATATGAGCAAAAGTTTGTGGACACCTGACCGTACGATTCTGTGCCTTTTGAACGTCCAATTCTACACGTAGTCTTGATGTGCTGTTAGAATAACCTCCACTCGTTTGGGATGATGTGTTTTGGAGATTTGTGCCACATGAATGTGTGTTAGTAAAGTCAGGTAGTAATGTGGGTGAGGTGAGAAGTTTCCTAGGGTGCAGGGAGCTCTATAGCAGGAGATCTTTTACTTCAACCCATGTAAGGCAGATCTTCATTGGCTTTGTGCACAGGAGCATTATCATGCTGGAACAGGTTTAGATCTCCTAGTTCAAGTGAAAAGAAAATTCCATGCTACCACATCCTATAAAATTGTGTTCCTCCAACAGTTTGAAGAAGAACCACATATGAATGGAAAAGTCAGGTGTTCCAATACATGTGTCCTTAAAGTGTAACTGGTTGGTTATGGAACTCAGTGTGAGCTAGCAGACGTGTACCCACACGCTAAAGGTTCATTTGGGATTATCGGTGTTAATTGATTAAACACAGGCATGAATAAGAAGAACACTATTCAGCTTTCTGTGCACATACATCAGCTTTGAGACCAATTATAAACTGGAGTTTGAAGAACTGTCAGAGCCTGAAATCACTGACCATGCTGACAGATCTGGCATTTCTACTGGCATTTTCCCCCCAGTGTTTCCAGTGACAAAGAAGTACAGTTGATAATTTATTTTTAAGGAGAAAAAGAAAGAGAAATAGAACCCTCGCTGGTGTAGGCGTCATCTTTAACTCTCTCATCAATATGTGAAGCACTGAACAGATTGACGTCTCCTCTGCCACCAAAATTCTTACCAAAACTCTTAAAGGAGAGACGTACAATATTTAACAATTAAAACATCCACTAAAGTAATTAACATACTATACTTTAGTATATAGTTTTGTTTTTTTACAAAAATAAATTACATTAAAATAATTTCCAGAATGTCAAATAATTAAATAAATATAAAATAATTAATTAAGGGGAGAAATTTTGAGTCAAATAAATATATTTATAACATCTGTTACAATTAGTCTATTACAAACTTGAAAAGTATTAATTTAAGGTACATTTAGAACAGATAAAAATGTGTGATTAATTTGTGGTTATTCACAAGTCAACTCATGATGATCATGTGATTAATTGTGATTAAATATTTTAATAAATTGTCAGCTCCAATATATATATATATATATATAGATATCAGAATTCACCAACAGAAATCTCAAACAGGAATCCATTCACACATGTAGTGATCTGATCTCAGCAAGGCATCAGTCACTTTATTGTGAAGTCATCTGGGGACTACTGGTTGCCATATTAAATGATATCAGTGTGTGAAGCATGTAGCGTTCCACTTTTCCCAATAAAAACCATGTGACTGATTACATGCACTTCACTGTCTTCACTACCATTAGTAGTTACAGTAAACACGTGATTTGAGACACAGCCGTAGTGTGTTCTTGGAATTGGAAACACAACATCCTACACGTTGAACTGAATGAACGCTGGATACACGTGGCAGCCATCTTGCATACACGACTATATTGTGAACAGTAAGTAGAATCTGGTCTTTAAGCGACAGAGAGTTTCCCAACAATGATTGTGAGTTAAACAGAATGAGACAATATAGAGGACGATTATATGAAATAAATGATCATTGTCAATGCCATATTCTCATTTTTAACTGAATTATTACTCAACAGAATCCCTTTAGTCTTTTTTTCTGAAACCTGCAGATGTTTCTTCTTTAAGAGCAAAAATATTTCAGTATAAATTTAGATCCGTTAGTCAGTTTTTCGACGGTTTTGTTGTCGATCACACTGCTCTCTTCTGCCAGCTGCAAGCTCACGCTGGAATCCAGCTAAAAGCGGAGACCAAAGCGGAGCAGAAATAAAGTTGAATTCTTATCATTTATCTGAGGCGATATTGCTCAGGCATGCCTGATTAAGCTGTCTTAGGAAGGAGCCACAGGCTCAGCAGCAGGGCTCGAGTGGGATTAGAGGGCACGCGTGGGCAACAGCTACAATAGCAATCCACAGATGAAGGAGGAGATGACCGTTCAGGACGTGACCAGCAGCCTCAAAGCTCTCGGCTGCTCTCTGAGTATCGTTTCAGTCTCGGCAGTCACACTGCTCTCTCTCACAAGCAAACCCCCCGTTAGTATCAACCGCAGCGGAGCAACGCGAGGCACGGCTGTATTTAATAAGATATATTTACACTCCAGCTGTTGTTTGTCACTGCTCGCTTCACGACGCTCCCTCTGGGAGTTCTTCCCGGATGGAAAACAGTGTGAGGAGAAATAGAGGAGACTTGGGGACACAACGTGGGTTTATAATGAGTCTTAGAGCAATTAGTATCTGTCAATCAAGGTGAAGTGCAGCTATTTGGGTTCTGTCTTATTTGACAGTAATTGCTATTATTTGCATTAATGCTTTTCTCAGGACGGTTAACGAGGACCGTCTGATCGGACCCATCAAATCCAAGATGTTGCTATAAGAAACATCTGAAAGAACAAGTCAGAACAGGTATGAGGTATGATCAGGTTCTCAGATGTTCTCTGCTACACACGAATACTGTGGTGGATCTTTCCAGTTGGAGGCACACAATCGTATAGAATGTATTTGGATGCGGTGGCATTACATTTCTCTTCACTACACAGTACACAGCAAAAACTAAATGTTTAAATATAAGCAATAAGTGCATGATTTAAGATGATTAGACTTGAAACAAGTCAAATGATCTGCCAGTGCAGTAAGATAATTACACCTGGTAAGATTTCTTTTAAATAGTAAACATATCTAGGCTTCTGAAAAGAACAAAAGGACTTAAAATATGCATTAAAACATTAAAATCAGTCAATTTAGTCTATTTAACTTAAAACGAGTTTGTTAATCATGTTTTAAACAGTTTTCTTTCATTAATTTGTGTGAAAAGTTTTTTCTTCTTCATTTAAGAATCATCATCATTATATATTGTGATTTAAAGCATATTAACTAAAAACTAAAATACTGTAATATCAAGATCACGCATACGTGCACAGTGTCGACGATTATTCATTCGAATGAAGAATGTTTTGTAACACAGTAGTTATGATGCAAAAACAAAACAAAATCATTACTCGCTGCTTTTAGAAACAATTATAATTATTGCAACATAAACATTGAATGCATTTTGTCGATACTGAACACTGAAAGATCTTCAACATGAGAAACTGAAATCAAACTACAGAACAATTTGGTAAAAAGCTAAAAGTACAGAAGTTCCAAAAAATAACAAGTCAAGTTTATTTCTATTGCACTTTTCACAACAAGGACATTGTCTCAAAGCAGCTTTACAGAATTTAACAGTGAAGGTGAATGATGTGTGTTTATCCCTGATGAGTGTCTGTGAGAAGGAAAAACTCCCTTAGATGTTTTGAGGAAGAAACCTTGAGAGGAACCAGACTCAAAAGCAGAACCTCATCCTCATTTGGGTGACATCAAGAGTGTGATTATAGTCTTTAAACACTACAGAACACTGGAGACCGCACTGGATAATGTTTAGAAAGAGTGCGGTTACTGCATACTGCAGACTCTTATAATGTTTTATTATGTTGTTATTAATGTGACATAAAATAAGCATTTGGTATAAATAATACTAATCAATCAATCAATTAATCAATTAAATTTTATTCATACAACCACCAAAAGGAGCACAAGGCGCTTTCAAGTAGAGCAAAAAATAGACAATAAAAAATAACAAAATAATTAATTAAAAGTAAAAAATTTGAAATAATTAAAAATAAATAAAAAATAAAATAAAAATAAAAACACAATGTACATAAAATAGCAGTTGAATCAGGGCTACGTGTTAAAAGCTTGTCTGAATAAATGCGATTTAAAAATTCTCAGCACAGTGGCGCATCGTATGTGTGCTGGAAGTGCGTTCCACAGCGTTGGTCCCTGGACAGGAAATGACCGGCCTCCAAACTTTTTATAGTTGCATTTAGGAGCGACCAGAGAGGTAAGTCCAGAGAAGCGGAGAGTTCTGGCTGGTTGTAGACCTTTATTAATTCGGCGAGGTACGGCGGGGCCAGATCATTGATTGCCTTGAACACAAACAGCAGGACCTTCTACTCCATCCTAATAAACATGTAGGTGTCCTATATGTGATTATTGAGCATTTTTAAATGGTCAACGTTTCAACCAGTTATTACAGTTAAAATAAAGTCTTAAAAGATAAAGTCACTTACAACAGGCCTTAAATCATCTCTGGTGGTAATGAAGCTCAATTTGCAGGTAAAGCAAGGTAACAATAGTTAAGCTTTATAAAGTAAGTAAAAAAAAGATCAAAAATCTTAATACATTTTACATAATCTGCATTGTATTTATTCCTAAAATAGGATTAATATGGTTTTCGTGGCTAGAAATAAGATTGTAAGTTTTGAGTAGTTTTGCAGTGAAGCCACAAGTACATGGTGTACATGCCGTTAGCACTTTACTCTGTTTGGATGATTCCATGCATTATTTAAAAAATGACGTGTGGGGAAGAAAAAACGATATATGGAGTTATGATGAAGCCCATAACAGCGCTTTCTGAATTTTCAGTTTGTTGGGGCCTCATCATCAGAAGACCAATTCGACTGAGAAAAAACGAATAAAACCACATGAATCACAGGCAATTACAGGCACACAGGAAGAAACAGGGAAGTGGCAAATTCATAAATATTTATTTGTAAAAAGGAGGATTGAACCTTCTGAAATTCAGCTCTGATCTGCGAAATTATATTTATGCCTATTAAAGATTCATTTGGTCAGTGAATTTTACAAATTCCCATGCTGAATTATTTATTTAAGTGGCAAAACGTGTTCGGGAGACTGTTAGTTTCATTCCAGTGACTGTAGCGTAGTGAGTTATAGATTCTCCAGCTGATGTGGGAAGTGGGATAATGAGAAGCTGCAGGGATTTATGCTGGAGACAGGCCGGCTCATTCGGTGAGAGCAAACTCTCAAGAAAATCATCGCACACATATTAAAATCAAAGGAAGCAAGTCATGCAAAAATTGTGGCTTCACGTTTGTATCCGTCGCTCTATCTTTTAATAAAAAATTTTCCAAATTCTTTTCTTACAGAAAATTCCTTTCCTTTCAGACTGCACTCGCTCGATTTCTCGCCTCCCTCCTTACTAAAAAAAAAATATGACACACGAGGCGTGATGGAATTTTATTGCGAGCCGCATGAAAACAAAATAAGCGAGAAGATCAATGAAAATGCAAATGCAAGGCGAGGAAAGAAAAAAAGGAGACGACAGCATTCTGCCCATTTCTCTCTGTCTCCTTTGATCAGAGAACGTTTTTTTCTCACGTTCTCTTTTTCTCTGCACGCAGGTCTGCTGACATTCACGTGAACATCGTGGACCAGAAGAAGACATTCATCAGACCAGCACCATTTTATTCATCCTTGTACCCTGGAGCTAAAACATGACCCCTTCTTCTACCCTTTCCAAGCTCCAGCGCACCTTCACCTCCTCCACCATGTCCACCATTACAGGAGCCTGACTCTTTGGACATGAACGGTAAAACACCTCCAGCAGGACTTTCAGTGTCCTTCTTCCTGAGATCGCCAGCAAATGAAGTGTAAAACTCATAAATCTCGGATTTGCTGGAGACATGCATTAAGACCAAAAGAAGCAGAAGCACATTGCTTCAACTCGTGCAGAACAAGCTGCTGATATGGAGTGTCAGAGTAGACCATAATCCTATTCGGGATGTTGGTTGCTCCACCATACAGGAACAAAAAAAGCTTTTAATGACTAACTTCAGACTTGTTTTGTGTTGTTTTTATTTGCAGATGTCGAGTGTGTCTCATAAAGTAAACCACAGGCAAATGTAGACAGAATGTCCACAGAACACAAGGGACGATTTGCTCAAGTGGGTCACTGAGGGGACAGCACCTCGTGATGTAGACTCCTTGACCTCTTTTTCATGTGGATGAAAAGAAGACATCTTTCGAAACATCTCGATCTTTCTGTCTGGTATTTTAACGTGTAGGAGACTCTCCAGCTGCACCTTCATCATCACCCCTTCCTCTTTGTCTTTCTGAGATTTGGATCAGGTGTATTGTTTTGATGAACGCTCTCACATTCAGTGACACATCAAATGAATCCTGGGCGCTAGATAGGGAATAAAGGTTGGGTGTGTGTGTGTGTATGGGGTTGAGATCGCATCGGGTTTCTGTTGTTTGAACATCCATCATGTTGATTTCTACGCTTCTGGTGTCCAAGGAGCAAGGAACATGTTTGCCTCTTATATCTCTGAGCTTCTTGTTAAGTTAGTGGCCTGGGTAAAAAAAAAAAAAAAAAAAAACCACCAGAGAGCATTTTATTTTAAAATAAATGTCATGATGGACATATGGATTGTACGCAGAAGAGTCGAGTGAGCGCAGGAAAAGAAAACGGCCACTTTGAGTGAACAGTAGGTTAGTAATTTATCAGTCTGGAGGGCTAGGCAGAGCTCCCTTGGTTGTGAATTTTAATGGTGTTTTATGGTTCCTAATAAAGTCTGTTATGCTTCTGGCAAATATGCAGAGCACAACATCCCTCGCTTCCAATTACTGAGAAACTCAAGGAGAGTCTTCAGCCATTCATCATCACATGTACTGTTCCCAGAAATAACGGGAGAAAATCTCTTTCTGACTTTTTCTCTTTCTATCTCACGCTTTCTCTTTATTTTGCTGTCTAAATTCTTTATGTTTAGAAACCAGAGAGATGTGATAGAGTAGGATGATCTCCCAGCAGCATTTAAAACTGTAAGGATTTGATCTGCAAAACCATATTACATGCTTGTAAATATCACTCGTTCCTTACAATAAAGTTATAAGTGCTGTTTACTCCCAGGATATACCTGACAAGGTAAGTGACTTCTCTTCATCTCATTTAAACAACTGAGCAATTTAAAGTTAAGGGCCTTGATCAAAATCCCAGCAATGGTGGCATGGTGGTGCTGGGACTTGAACTTAGGACCTTCCGATCAGACGTTCCACATTTTTCAATTTTCATTATTTGCCAGATGCCCTTATCCATAGCAACTTACATTTATCTTATTCATACATACGAGCAGTTATGGAGTTAAGGGCTTTGCTCAGGGGCCCAGCAGTGGCAGATTGGTATGGTATGGCTGGGATTTAAACTTGCAACCTTTAGATACAAGTCCAATAGCTTAACCACTAAACCACCACCTAAAATTATGTTGCAGGAAATGAGCACTCAAACTTATGCAATAATTAGGGAAATCAATGAGATGCCCTTTAAAATGAGCAGGGCCCTTGGTCAAAGGCCCAGCAATGTCTACATGGTGTCTACATGGTGGTCCTGGGAACTAAATTCAAGACATTCTGAGCAGAAGTCCAATTTATGGCATTTGGCAAGCGCACTTATGCAGAGCAACTTACATTTATCTCATTCATACAACCATCAGCTAGGTGGTTAAGGGCCATGTTCAGGGGCCCACAAGTGGCTGCTTGGTGTGGCTAAGATTTGAATTTACAACCTTTGAATAAAAAGTCGAATCATTTAACCACTAATCTACCACCTGAGCTTCCACTTTCCAAACAAACCATTTATAGAAGGACAACTGATGTCTTGGTAAAGCCTGGAATCTTCTCACAAGGACGAGACATCACTGAGAGTTTGGTGGTTAAATTGAATCAATTAAACCGATTCTAAGTGTCGAATTTTAAAAATCAGAAGATAGAAATATTGCTATCCAAACAATTGTATTTATTTTCCTTTAAACACTAGTTTAGCTCCACCCTTAGAGTTTGTTTCCTCACTATCAGCTACAAGTACCAATTTATACACTATACCAAGTAATAAGGGAAGGAGGATTTTAGTGTTTTTTTAGCATTTGCAATTCACTTTGCAGGAAATGAGCACTCACACTGATGCAATTATAAAAATGACATCTCCGTTAAATGAATAAAACACTGGTACAGCTCTGAAGAAGCAGCATAGTGTGTCCAAAGGATTTATAATTTACCATTTGGGTCCCGTTCAGACCTAAATGGAATCTATTGCTTATTTAAAATAATAAATGGTCAAATGTTGCCTCTGTTTGTGAAATGATCAGAACTCATTTCAGGTGTAAACCTGATGAACCTGCAGGCTGTGAACCAGCTGGAATACATATCATCATTGAATGGTGATAATTTGCATCAGGTGAAGGATGAACAGAGATGATGAAGGTCTCCAGCTAGCTCCTACTGGTCCTTTGCTGAGTAAAGTGTAATCTCTAGTGATCTCTCAGGGGGACAGTTTGGGCTTTTATTTGCAGAAGATAGATAAACACCATACCTCAAACCCAAACATCCATACTGTATGTTCAGCTTCATCTGCTCAGGCTACAGCGTGTTTAATACATTCTAAAGACCTCAGTATGAACTCCATCTGTAGGGAATGTATTCACACCTGGCGGAGTCTCACCAAGATCCAATCACACCGTGAGCCAGACCACCTGCAAAGATGACGCCTTCTCATCTGGTCCTATCGATACTCCGGCACATTGCCTGGTTTTATCCCAATATGAGCACATTTTAATGCAACAGGGCACCTGATTGCCAATTTATCATGCATCAGTAACCAACAGGCAGCTCCATTAAATCCCAGGAGACCACGGTGCTATTTCATTGTGACACAGCCATCCATTCTCTTGTCATCGTGCTGTCATATTTATGTACATATTTACTCATAGTAAGCAATACTTGGAGATACGGAATCAATAGCGATGCAACATCAATCTGTGAGCCGGACAGTGGCACGCAGGATCTCGTTACAGCCGATCTCTGGGCTTCATATGAGCCTGTCTGCTGCAGGGACTCGTGGGATTTATCTGTCAAACCATACTGCTTCAGGCAGGCGTGTAAAATAAATACACATGGATTAAACCTCAGAACAGAACTGACTTTCAAGATATCTCCATGACCTAGTGAAAAAAAACAAGCAGCCTAAGATAGCACATGATCTGCTGCAGGAGTCCAAACTGTTGGTCATAGTTGGTATGGAGGAGCATGACATTTTTCCTTCACTTGAACTAGGAAACCCAAACCTGTTCCAGCAAGAATGTGTTTACTTGTAGCTGAATGAATCTCCACAAAATCTAGTGGAACGTCTTCCTAGAAGATTGGAGATTATTATAACAGCAAATGAAAACAAAGTTTGGGATTGGATGTTGAAAAAGAAGCACATAGGTAAAAACGTAACTGGTCAAATACGCAGCGACTCACCAATCAGTTTTAAACTTCACCAACATACAGATCAGTGTGCTGAGAGTAACATTAGTCAAGTCGAGAAGCTTTTATTGTCGAACATATATATCTGACTCAGTACACAGTGAAATGAGACAATGTTTCTCCAGAATCCTGGTGCTACATAAAACAACACAGAGCTACATAACAGAACACAGAGTTAAGAGCTAAAGTAAGTGTCCTCACCACATAAAGTGCATCATGTGCAACCGAGTGCAAACAGACAACACAACAGTGTAGGACAAATACACAAAACACAAAACCAGTAAACTTACTGTATAATATGTTATACAGAACAATGTGTAAAAGGGAAATATAAACAATAGTGTTTTTGTCAAGATGAACACAATGTTGAGCAAAAGCAGCAATAGCAACAATGGAGAGGTGCAAAACAGAAATGTCCGTAAAAGAGTGAAGAGAGATTTCAATCATCTTCTCAGCCGTCCTTAATATCTTCTGTAGGGTCTTGCGATCTGAGACGGTGCAGTTCCCAAACCAGGCAGTAATGCAGCTGCTCAGGATGCTCTGGTCCCTCTGTAGAACATGGTTAGGATGGAGAAGGGAGGAATTACATTTATATCATTCATACAGCTGAGCAGTTATTGGGTTTAGGTGCTTTGTTTAGGGGCCCAGCGGTGGCAGCTTGGCTTGGCTTGGCTGGGATTTGAACTCACAAAATCCAATGCCTTAACGTATAAGATACCCAACTATTTGAGTAATATTCTAGATTTAATCCCTCTTTACTGAACCTTTTCTGGAAGCACTTTTCCACTGGATTTTGGAGTGTAGCTGTGGGGATCAGGTACTGATACCAGAGGTCTGGAGTGCAGTATTGTTTAAGTTCATCCTAAATGGTTGAATTCAGAGTTCCCTTTGTGCATTGTTGCTCTGGAACAAGTTTGGGGGTACAAGTCGTTCAATACTATTGTGTGATTTTTTAACTTTGTGGCCACAGTTTAGGTACATACTGTATATACGTTTATATGATGTGATGGTCAGCAAGTTACAACAAACTCCTGGCCATATAGTCCATATCCCGAATCATCTACAGACATACCAGTGCTAATTAGATTCCACCTCATGTGGAATTTGGACACTGGACCTCTGAGTGTTTAAAGGCTCTGGCATGAAAAAGATGGTGTTGGATCTCAGATGTTGAGCTGTTTTATGAGTTGTTTAGTAGCTCCTAGTTTTATTACCACAAATGACTGTAAAAGACTGTAGAAAGATCATCACTCATAATCACACACTCCAGTGCTCATGTTAGTTCTCACTCTCCAGTGTTCTGTAGTGTTTAAAGACTATAAAATGTACTTTATCTGTAAAGCTGCTCTGAGACAATGTCCAAGCGCTATACAAATAAAAAATAAATACTTGATCAGCCTGGATACAATTATAAAAATCTTTCTCAAATGGTTCAGTATGCTTTTTCTGCATGTTAAAATTGATAGTTTTTTATTTTCTCTTCACTGTACAATGGGAATGTTAATGTTCAACTTATAGTCAAACCTGAACCTTAACCTTCACTATATTGCCAAAGATTTGTGGACACCTGGTCGTAAGTGCTTTTTGTGCATCACATTTAGTCCCAATTTGTTATTTAAATTCCCTTCACTTTTCTAAAAAGATGTTCCACTAGATTTTGAAGAGCGCTTGTGGAGATTTGTGCTTATTTTGAAAAGCTGGAGTATCATATGAAAAGCTAGAGTTGATTAGATGGAGTTGAGTGGTAGCTCAGTGGTTAAGAGATTGTACTTCCAATCAGAAGGTTGTAAATTCAAATCCCACCACCACCTACCCTAAGCTGCTGCTGCTGCTGGGCCCTTGAGCAAGGCCCTTAACCCTCACCTTCTCGGTTGTATAAATGACATCATTGTAAGTTGCTCTGGATAAGGGCGCCTGCCGAAATCTGTAAATGTCAAACATCTTAAAAACCACTGTGTTGTCTATTTAGTGATAAAGTACAAAAAATCCTGGTGAATTTATTGATGAGAAAGTTTTCTTCATTGTGCATTTTTTTTATTTTCTAACCACACCTTCTGAACCTGAGCAGGATGGGGTTGCCTCAGGATACCTCTCAAGAGGTGTTTGTCTGAATGCATTGCCACGGTGTTTAATGTTGTTTGTCCCCTCTAGGGTGTGAGGTTGTCTTTGTACCAGAATGCCAATTTGGATCGTTCCTTGTGGCACGATTACTTTCCTTTTCCATTGCCAGTCCTGTTTCAGCGCCGTCTCCCAGCAGCCACAAAAAACGAGATGAAAACTGTGCTCTTCTTTTGATAATAATTTCTCAAAGTAAGCTTTTTGAACAGGGTCTTTTTCATTATCTTTGAAATAGCAAATTGGGTAAGAGCAAAAAATTAAGCTGTCAGTGTGTGTGTGTGTGTGTGTGTGTGTGTGTGTGTGTGTGTGTGTCAGTTTATATGCATATGGAAAGATATGAAAAAAAAAATCATAATCATCATTATATTTTCTTCAAATTCTTTAAATATGGACATTCTCTTTCAGGCCTTTATGTGTAACCCTGTAAAAAATGAAAGAGGAAGCATTAGACATGAAAAAGCAAAGCTGTGTCAAACACACACTGCATCACAACTGATTACAGTCTGAGAAACCTTTCTGAATATGAGATGCTGTAAACTAATTTTTTTCTGGAGAAAGTTTCCCTCTGTGAATCGCTACCTGAATGTCCTTTAATTTTCTCGGCATTATAAAGCAGACGACATCGCGGAGCATACATTAGCCCGATAGGCATTCATTTACGGCTGTAAAGTCCATCGCAAGCATATGCTGTTCTTCAATCTAATGGGCCATGAGGAATAAAGGGACAAACTGATGTTCTTGAATGTCCAGCCACTCTAGTCACCCCAAGCATCATTAGATTCAATATAAACCTACATACTGCATTATGAAACCCATCAGCTCCAAGGGTTTCTTTAGAAACCGACATAAAACTGGGTAAATTAAATGGACCTACACAACAAACAGAAGAAATTGAATTCTCAAACAGCGCTTCACAGTTCAAAGCCAGAAAGCCAGGATCTGATCGATAGAAATCATTTGTAATTGCTGTTTTTCCTTCTGTGTTTTTCTTCTCTGTGCGATTTAAGCAACACTGTGGAATAAACTACATACACTAAATGAATAAAAGTTTGCTGTTATGTATGTTATATATATGTTATTTGCTGTTATTCTTAAAAATAAGTACCAGCACACTTCTTCTCCATTCCTCAGGCATCTTCTCACCTTCCAGAATCTGGTTAAATCCTGGTGAACAATCTGGTTAAAAACTCCACTGCATCTCTACTAAACATCTCCATGCTTCTACCAGTATCTCATCTGGTCCAACTGACTTTCCACTCTTCATCCTCTTAATCACTGCTCTCACTTCCTCCTTACTAATCCAATTCACTTCTTGCTTCACATCTCCATCATTATCCAACCTTCTCTCTCTTTGATTTTCCTCATTCATCAGCTGCTCAAAATACTCCCTCCACCTTCTCAACACACTCTCCTCACTAGTCAACACATTTCCATCTCCATCCTTTATTGCTCTAACTTGCAGTACATCCTTCCCAGCTCGGTCCCTCTGCCTGGCCAATCGGTATAAATCCTTTTCTCCTTTCTCAGTGTCCAACTTCTCCTACAGCTCCTCATATGCCTTTTCCTTGGCTTTCACCACATCCCTCTTTACCTGCTGCTGCATCTCCTTGTACTCCTGCCTACTTTTCTCATCACTCTGTCGATCCCAATTCTGTTTCTCCAACCCCTTTCTCCTTCTGCTCTTCTGCACTTGCTCATTCCACCACCACATCTCTTTGTCTTTCTTTCTAGTTCCAGATGTCACACCAAGTACCTTCCTAACTGTCTCCCTGATCACTTCTGCAGTAGTTCCCCAATCATCCAGCACCTCTTCACCACCACGAGCCCCTGTCTGACCTCTTTCCTGAACCTCACACTACACTCTTCCTCCTTCAGTTTCCACCATCTTATTCTTACAATCCTCTTTTCCTCTATCTTACAAACCCACTTGTGGAGCATAAGCACTGATGACATTTATCATCACATTCAACTTCCAGCTTCACGTTCATCACCCTATCAGACACTCTCTTCACCTCCACTACACTCTTACTGTACTCTTCCTTCAGAATCCCCCTACACCATTTCTCTTTCCATCCACACCATGATAGAACAGTTTAAACACCTCCAATGTTCCTGGTCATTGGTAACCTGACCGATCCAGTATGAAGTTCTGGTTTGTGATTCAGATATTTGATTTGGCACACGTTTTATGCTTGATGCCCTTTCTAACACAACCCTCCCCATTTATCCAGGCTTGTGACCGGCACGAACAGTGCACTGGCTTGTGCCTACCTAATGACTGGGTGTGTGTGTGCTTTTGGAGAATCATTCAACCACAAGAGTGTTAGTAAAGTCAGGTACTGATGTAGGGGAGATGAGGAGAACTGGGGTGCAGTCAGCGTTCACATTCATCTTAAAGGAACTCAACAGGGTTCTACAAACCATCCCCTTTGAGGTCATAGATAATTAGATTTTATATTGTCCTGGAGGCTTGATATCTTTTTGAACTTTGTAATGTAAATGTGATGATTATAGAAAATATAAAAATATACAAAATTGCATCTTTCAGCTTCTCATTATCTTTAATAACTGTTTCTTTGTTGGCTGAAGGTTAAGTGATGGTTTCAAAGCAACACCAAGCACAAGTGGAACTACACCCTGTATGGGACACAATTAAGAGTCACTTATTACCAGTTTACATGTAACATGTTCTGAATGGAGGGAGAAGAGGTTAGGTATTGTAGAATAATTTACCTCCAACTTGTTTTTTTTCCATTGTAAAATCTTCTCATGCTATGCGTTGCTTTACTGGAATGATTTCATTGTCAAACTACTAATAAAGTACAGTGGAACCCGGTTATCTCGCTCTCGGTTACCTCGACAACCCTATTAAGTCCACGTTTTTAAAGTGGAACCGCCAAATTCTCGCTTTGTCTAAGCATTTTTTATCGGTTATGTCGACTTTTTTTATGTCGCCGAACCCTGATATCTCGAGCACAAGGGGGGAAAAATTTGCCATTTAACGTCGGTTATCTCGGTGCAGCCGCAGAAGAACTCATGAAGTGGCGGAAAAATCAAGTCTTACAGCTGCTACAGGTGTTGTATTGTATACTGGTGAATCTCTGCTGTTAGTTAGTGCACATATGCCTTTTGTTGTTAAATGTTATGCGATGAACGGAGGCGGCCGCTTGGCGGCGCGGAACGTGTGATGAGCAGCAAAATCATAGAATGAACACCGGCAGGATCGGGGGGGAGTCCACGGTGCGCTTTGGGAAGAAAAGAGCAGCCGTTGAGAGAGTGCCGGTGGGAAGACACGTACCGGGATACGCATGAGCGATAACAACGACCGCCGTGAACCAACATCTACCAACAATAACGGACGGTGAGTGTGGAAGTTTAAATAGGAGCTGGTGATGATGATAAACGAGCACCATATGTGCGCGATTGAAGCGGAGCTTCAGAGAAAGCGGCCGAGAAAGCACCTGACACGCTGAAGGGGGCCGAAGGGGGCGTGGCAGGTGGATTGCTGACAGATAAACATGTACTGTATGTATTTTTATAGCATGCCTTCATCAAACAAATCGCGGCAACGCTGTTGTGTAAAAAACCCTCCAAAATCATGTGCATGCACATTCTCATTTATTAACGCACATCATGTACATAAAGAAATTTCAAGCACGTTAATATACTGCCGCCATTTTGATTTTCGTTTATCTCGATCATCGGTTACCTCGATGCTTTTTGGCGACCCCCTAGGACATCAACATAACCGGGTTCCACTGTAGTAGAATAAAAATAAAATATAGGAATAAAATAGAATGTGCACTATAATGAATTAAAAGAAAAACAAATAAAATGTCAATAAATGAGCTATAATATAGCTGCATTGTCATGCTGGAACAGGTTTGGGTGTCGTAGTACAAGAGAAGGGAAAATCTAATGCTGAATCTAAAGACATCCTGTACAACTGTGTTTCTCCAATTTTTGGTCAACAGTTTGGGGGAGCCAAATATTGCTGGAGAAATCAGGTATCAAAGTATTTTGTCCATATAATCAACTGCACCATAAAACCAGTTCTGAAGGAATTTTCTTTTCGAAAGGCAGCTTCTCTGTTCATCTCAGCTTCTTTCATTAATTTCCCTTTTGAAGAATTTGTATCATCCCATGACTCACTTTTGAGAAATTGGTTTTGGCATCAGAGAGAGACCCTCTCATCTGTAAACCATATGTAAAAGAATCTGACTCCTAGTGAACTGTATCTAAGTTGTCCTGATGTTCTGGATCACTGGTTGCTAATCAGAGTTATAAATCTATAGAGATGAGAGGAGGGGTGAAGTGGAGTGGAGCAGCTGTGGATCACTGATGCATATCATCACATCTTTCCTACTGTATGCTCTCACATAGTCTCGAGCAGCCCAGCTCACAGGCTGAATCTTGACCATTTACCGTGTGAACACCTGGACTTACAAAAAGTCACCTTCGGATGAAAAATGTGACCATTTCGATTACTTTATGGGTCGTTACTTTCTATATTGACCTGTTTTCTTTTGTGTTGAAGTAAAGAATATTACTAATCATGCTGAGTGGAATATCATAGCAGAGAAAAGTCGCTGATAGCAAAGGTTTGGATCGATTCTGCGTCCTACACAATATTGCCTGCATCAAAAGAACAGCTAGAGCTTTAAACTGCCGATCAATCGTACACTTCACAGTTACATCATAAACTGTTGGTATTAATATCACACCAGTGGTTTCTCCATGCAGCCAGCATCCCCACCCTAACCTTCAATTGATCTACTGCTCGTTAGATTTTTTTATAGGAGTTACATGTGAACATTGCAACAGAAAGTTTTAGCCGTTATTAAGGAGAACTTTATGCATGCAGTCTAAACATAATGCGAGATATAATAAAGGAATTCTATTCATACGGAAAATATCATTCAGTAGTTAAGATTTTGGACTTTGATCAGAAGGTGCCAAGATGCCATTACTTTGGTCTTAAAACAGGATCCTTAACCCTCAACTATTCAGTGGTAATGACATCAGTCTTCATTAGTAAACTGTTAATAACCTCAACAATCTTGTAACTGTGATGAGTGGAGCAGATGAGTATGGTTTCCCTCAAGGTTTCTTTCTTATTCTATCTCAGATACATTTTCCCTCACCACCATCACCCCCAGCTCACTGATTAGGGATGAACTTGTGAAGTGGTATCAAAAGGTTTGGAGACGAGCTTCCAAGAAAGTTCAAGTTCATGTTTATTTCTATACAGTTTTTTACAATGGACATTGTCTTTAAGCAGCTTTATAGAATTTAAGAATTGAAGTAGAATGATGTGTATTTATCCCTGATCATGAAGCCTGGGGAGACTGTGGCAAAGAAAAACTCCCTGAGATGTTATGAGGAGAAAACCTTGAGAGGAGCAAGAATCAAAAGGGGAACTCATCCTCATCTGAGTGATATCAAGAGTGTGATTATAAATCTTAACACACTACAGAACACTGGAGAGTAAGAACTAACATGAGCACCGGAGTGTGAGATTATGAGTAACGTTCTTTCTACAGTCTCATAAAGTACTTTATTATGCTATTTGCACTGGATCTCTGCAACGGTTTCAAAATGGCGACCTCTGAGCTGAGGGGGGGCGAAGTCTGCAGGGGCCGAATCCTGCGAGTAGAGTGGGTGTGGAGGGAGATCACGTTGTTTCCGGCGAGAAACTCATGTGTGAGGAGGAGCTCGGTGCTCGGTCAGTGTTTTAACTCGCTGTCCATTATGAAATAGCAGAAGGTCACATGGTCAGAACAGCGCCAGTCGCACAGCTACAGATGAACACAGGACCATGTCTTTTGGCACACTGACTTATGAAAGTCGCTGCTCCTTGTGACTGTGCGTGCAGCCTGGTGCTGCCATTATTTGGCATGTTACAAAATTATTCTCAAGTTTTTCATCATCTTGTATAGTGGCTGGTTTCGAAATAATACAATTGAAATTGAATTGAATATTAATTACATTTAATTGAATTACACACACTGATCAGCCATAATATCAAAACCATAAACACGTGAAGTAACAACACGGATTATTTCACCACAATTGTAGCTGTAAAAGAGCAAGACAGGTTTTATCCCTTTTTGTTTTCCCTACATATACTTTTATAACAAATTGGACATGTGATGGCTAGACGACTGGCTAGACGACTGGCTAAGAGCTTTATCGTTCTAATTGATAATTCAATACAGTTTATTACTGTTTTGTTCACTTTTATCACCGCTATTGTTCAGCCACAGCCTTTTCGTCAAAGCAGCTCCAAATAAACTATATATATATATTTGAATGCATTCTTTACTGCATACTGTACATCTAGAAAGACCACACCACCACGTCTGTACCTCCTGTAACCACTACTGTAACCTCCTTCACAAATTTTCTCACTGTGGGATGAATAATAGTTTATCTTAATTTCCCCCAATCAGAGTATTCAGTGTTCAGATCGGCCAGTACTTTCATAAGTCTGGTTCCTCTCAAAGTTTCTTCCTCATGCCATTGCAGGACATTTTTGCTGCAAGCGAAGTGAAGTTGATTCAGATGCTGTTATCTAATTATTTTTCTACATAACGAGGTCAAGTGCATCTCTCCTTTCAACTAAAATAAGTAGTTGTTAAAGTTTTTATCTGCAGAAAACTTTGTGCTCTGCTTCTGAAAAGACAAAAAACATTGTTTTCTTGAAATCGATTTTTTTTTTACTTTTTACTTAGTACAAACCAATAAAGCAATTCAGTCACATCTCCTTAATCTTTAAACAAACCTGCCACGTTATCATCTCCCTCTGAATGCCTTCTTCACTCCATATGTGGAGAACATTTTTTTGTCCAGGAATATTTATATAGTTTAAACCACATTAGCCTTCAGATCAATTTGCTGTAATTGACTTTTTGAATGTCTACCTTGTTGACATATGCCTGTCTCTCTCTTTCCCTGGAAGAGTCACAGCTGGGTTTTACTGGGTCAGGGATTTCAGACTCGGCCAACAGAAGGGACCCAAATGTCAGGCAAATGTCAGGAACTCATCTGGAAAGTGATGCTGCCTGAGGGAGGGAGGAGATTTTGTTTACTGACGGCCCTGTGCAACATCTTAATTTATCCGAGGAGGAGAAAAAAAAGCAGCGTTGATGAATCCAGCACTGCAAGTCATGTCTGTAAAAAAAAAAAATGCAAATTTCGCAACATATTATGAAAATGATTATGATATTTTTTATATGCACAAGGATCCATCTGAGCCACAAATCCAGCACTGTGTTTTCCCACCTCAGCCATGGCAACAGTGCTGCAGACACTCGGTACACAACCAAATCAATCATCAGAGCGAGACCTGGGCGCTGTAGCGTGTTATTCCTCTGGTGTGTTCATTGTATTTGCTCAGATCATAACCTTCAGTATTGTGAAGGTGCATTGGCATGGGAAATTTAAATTATAGAGTGTAATGTTTTTGAAAGACATTCAAACATAAAAATGAAGAAAAGGAGTAATAAACGTCTGCAGACGACAGTAAAACGAATCAAAACTGATTAACGGGATATGGAATTGGATTCAGTTTCCACACAATGTATCTGTCTAACCGGGCTGTATCACAACAGCATCTGTTCAGTCCTGCATTTATATTCGTCCTGAAAGCAAAAAACCTGTATCCCACTAAAAACACTGGAAAAAAGCTCCTGACCCCGTCTTCCTGTCCTCGTCTCCTCTCTGGGCTGGCCTGATTCATCCTGATGCCCTACTTTTGGATGAATTTCTTATCACCTTGCTGGATGTGAATGTTCACCACATGAACAGCCTAAAGATCCATGAAGTTATAAGATGTTTAAAAACCATGAAGATGGCTATGTGGTGGAATTTATAAATATATATATCATTTTGTCAAAATTAAGGCATAACGCAAATTCATTTTAACGGCACAAAATTTGATTAACGAGTGATCAATGCAGTGCGCATTTCTCTTTGAGCATCTTTATTAAAAATATAAATAAATATAAAAGAGATCAAATCAAAACCTTTAATGCAGCACACATTTATTAAATGTCCTTTCTTTACTCAGATATAAAAAAATATATAAACTTCAATCAAAACATTTTAAATAATAGTCTCAAATTCCGCCACAATGCACACATCCGGCAATTAAAACCGTCCGTGTGGAAACAGCTAAAGTTCCGTTTGCTTTTACATTTACAAGAATATTGAGTCTTCATGCTCTTTGTTGAGTTTTGTTTTACTAATAATAATCATACATTTGCATAAAGCATCAATATTTGTCCATGTTGATTAGAGTATTAAAAAATTGTATTTAAGGTACATTAAGAACAGATAAAAAGGTTCCCTGGTGGTCTAATGGTTAAACATGTGCAATTAAGTTGAGATTAATGAGTTTACTCATGACAATCATGTGATTAAATATCGATAAACAGCCCTGATAGATAGATAGATAGATAGATAGATAGATAGATAGATAGATAGATAGATAGATAGATAGATAGATAGATAGATAGATAGATAGATAGATGGATGGATGGATGGATGGATGGATGGATGGATGTACACAGCAACAAAATGCAGTTTTGCATCTACCCAAAATGCAAATAGTAGCAGTTGTGCAAACTGACAAAAAGCAAAGTGCATATAAATAAATAATTATAAGTTAAGCATGTAATTTACATATGTAAATATATTTACAGCAATGAATACAAACAATACAGCAGTGAGAACTGCACAGAAGCTGTTGAGTAAGTACAACAAATAAATATAAACAATAAATAAATAAATACATTTACAATATAGAACATGTACATTGTAAGTATGACTGTACACAAGTTATTCACAGTGTATGTACAGATGATATATGACAATGCTTTCACAATTGAATACAGATATAATTATGCAGAAATGATACAGAGTGGAACAGAACCTGTAAGACTACTGGCAGTAAAATCAGTAGAGACATCAGTAATACATCAGAGTCCTAACAGTGTGAAGTGGAGTTCAGAAGGATGATGGTAGATGGAAAAAAAAGTGAATTGTTATAGAAGAAAATTATGAAGATCCAGATAAGGCTGGAAAAATCAGGTTGTCCAAATACTTTTGACAATGTGGTGTATTTTTATTTCTGCATGCATTAATGAGCAGATCTTCAGCGTCCACTCATAACCAACACGGATGTCACCTAACATTTGATAAGGTGAGTTCAATTGGTTTAATTGTTCCTGATGAGCCAGGAATATAAAAAGTGCTTTAGATAATCTGAGCATCGCCGCAAGATAGCGTAAAAAATATTTATATTATAAATATTCAGGAATTGGTGAAGTGTGGCAGTGTCACGGCACTGAAATGTCTTTCATTTTGAAGGTGACGAGGTTCAGATCCTTTACGGAAAATGAGATTTCTTTTCAATATATCCTTCTATTCCAGACTGTACAGTCAAATTTGATTTTTATTAGAGCATGTGCCAAAGTTACGACAAAAAATATAGCACCAAACGTTTTGCCTAGAGTTTAGAGAACAGTTTAGCAAAAGATCTGTTACTTCATGGCATGTTGGAGACCAGAAATGGTTGTACATAATTACAGCTTTTATAGGAACAATTTATAATAATTTTACTGTTTGTCGTTGTTCTTTCAGAATCCCCTTATTGGTTGTGGGAAGGAAATTCGATATTGTTTTTGCATTGTATTGTTTTTAAGCAAAGACATTAAACAAAAAAAGTGAATTAAGTGGCTTTACATTTGGCAGGCTGGTCTGCAGTGAAGGAATAATACTCTCAGATTAAATGACTCGTGTCCTCTAGTTTAAAGGTCCACAGAGAGACATTCATGTGATCTTAAACCACTAAACCGACGTTCGAGTGCAGGATGTGAGCCCATGTTAGGACGAGTTTATTATGCTGCATGAACAACAGTTTTTCAAAGACCAAGGGTACAATCTCACACCTACAGTAAATGCTGTCTTTCTGCAAAAATCATCCAGAGCACATGGAGCTTTAATCCCTGTCTCATTCACTGGAGCAATTGTCAAGTCGATACCTGCAGGAGTTGTGGAAGTGCTGCAACTGACAGCTGTATGACAGAGAGATGCTGTTAGATCTGAGATGCAGCTTTAGGGAATAATAAGTAGATCTGGGAATCTGTGTTGATGTTTATCCATAACTCTTGGCATATGTGGTGAAATGTGTCTGGTCGAGAGTCGAGCTCAACGTAGTGCTTTCTAAAGGAGGTCCTATAGACAGCTGGCTTTTTCACTCATTCATCTGAAGATACCACACTATCCTGGTCATGGTGGATCCGGAGGTGGATCCTATCCCTATACACACTGGACACGATGGTGGACCATTAAAAGGGACAGAGCACATGCTGTGATTTTACCCTCATTCACACCAAGGGGCAATTTAGAGTTAAACCACATAGAGGCATGTTTGTGGGAGAAAAATTATTTAATATAGAAATAAATTAAACTTCTAATTCAAGCTCTTGGTCAAACGTGGAACCCCAGAGTTGAACAAAATCTAAAATCTACAAAATCTACATTCTATTCACAATAAAGCAAATCAAAGCTTAAGCTCAGAATACGTACCATTTTAAAGAAACAAATTAATTCATTTTAAATTTTATGGCTGCAACTCATATGTGTCTCATACAGCATTCTATGTATCTGCTCAACAGTTCTGGGTTTCCTTTGTTGTGTTTTTCATTTTATGATGCAGCACATGAGTTCAGCAGTCAGTTCAGCAGCCGCACTATTCTACTGCAAAGTCATGCTAATGTCATGCCTCCGTGAAGAAGACATTTTCTGGACCACTATACCATAAAATATGCTACTTTCTAAACTGAGATCTGGTTACAAGCCAGATGATCGCTATCCTCTTTAGTACTGAGGGTGTGGTGTCCACAGTTTCCAAAAAAATATTTGATTCGTTTGACCACGGAACAGTTTTTTCACTTTTACATTATAAATGAGTTTTGGCCCAGAGGATGGTGGTGTTTCTGGATCATGTTCATGCATGCCTTCTTCTTTGCATGTTAGAGATTTAACCTGCTTTTGTGGATAACATGCAATCTGTATTCACAGACAATGATTTCTGGAGGTGGGACGCCCCAGCAGTGAATGAGCCCCAGCTGTAATTTCTATTAAAAAATCATGACTGTTTTAAATGCAGTGGCTCCTGAGGGCCCAAACATCACAAACATCCAATATTGATTTTCCCTTGTGCACTGAGATTTTTCCAGATTCTTTGAAACTTTTAATGATAATTTGTTCTGTAAATAATGAACAAATTATTTATTATAATGATATTTGTCTGTTTTGCAATTTAATGTTGATATTCTGAAATTGTTTCAGAGTTTGTAGACTCAGACTTTCACAGTTTGGTGAAGAGCCGCCCATCTTTATTCCTGAGAGTCTCTGCTTCTCGAAGATACAGTATTTATACTCAATCATCTCACTGACCTGCTGTTAATTAACATCATTAGTTACTAAATGTTTTTACAACTGTTTAAATTTAATACCATTGACATTCAATAACATTTAACACATTTGTTGCCCCGTCCTAAGTTTTTTGAGACATGACATTATAGACTTATTTTAAGATTTCATTTTATCTTTAAAATAGTACATTTCCTCAGTTTCAACATTTGATTTGCTTTCTATGTTCTGCGAAATAAAATATGGGTTTATGAGATTTACAAATTCTGTTTTTATTTACATTTTTCACAGTGTCCCAACTTTTTTGGAATTGGGGTTGCAATATTTGTTACTTGTATATCCAGTGAAACACTTCCGTTCTATGATCCCCTTATTTCCCAATTAAACCCAGAAATGATGGTCAGTATAAAATGCCTGTCATTTTATTATATACAGGAAGAGTCTCCAAAAAGGAAATAAATCCCTGTATTTCAGGGCTGATGGACTAAATCATGAAGAAAAGAAGTGAGACTACAAGTGAGTGAAGAGGAGGAGGAGGAGGAGAAGGATGAAAATTGCTGTAACACTCTTTTGAAATCCTCTCCAAAAGCCTCTCAGAGACATGTAAGGATTGAAAGTGTTCAATGAGGTGAGGTCTAAAGCATCACCTGATATCACTCAGCCGCACATCTCCAATTCTTTCTTTTCTGTAACTATCTTTCGAGTTTAAGAGCACGTAGAAGGGTGGACTCGTCGTGGGCGAATGACAAGTGTTATTGAAAGTCGTGAATCCTGCTCCGCCCGCAGGTTATAAATGCATGCTCTTATCAGCTTAAATCAATGAGTAGTTTTAAAATGACACACGGCAACACGCGTGACGATCGCCATCCAGTGACTCGGTCAGGACTAATCTGATATAAAATATCAAGTTTACGCATCAGTAGGCACATCTGCCCATGCAATCCAGTTTATTTCGCTCCTGTAATGCGCCAATCAAAGTTTATTAGCATGACAATTCCATTTCTAAGACGCTCTGAAGTGCGACTTGGTAATTGCAATTCTGATTTAAAATTAAACAGAGGTTTTTTTTTAATAATCATTTTCATTATTTTATCTTCAAATACAGCTGTGCAGGGATAAAAAGGGTCTGTGTGGTATTTTACATAATGATGTTTTCCTCACAGGCCACATCCCAGGCTGATGTCTGCTCTTACTAGTGTCTAGCATGGGATATTGTGTGTATGACACGTCGCCCCCTACAGCATATTATGTGAGTATATTGAGCGTAGGCTTCCTTGGTGACTGTCTTGGTGTCAGGTTAGAACACCAACAGAGAGATGATCATATTCCAGTTTAAATCATGCAGGACGGCCATGTAATTAAATTCCCACAGAGATGTACATTTCAATAAGACAGCCCGGGTGGCATTGAGAGAGACTGACGTTGGCAGAGTCGTGAATTGCCTCAGGGCTTAGATTGTCACTTTTTCAGTTATGGAAATATGCTGCACATTTTTTCTATCATTTACTCTACATAATAGCTTTTTTAAAATACTCTTCTCATTTTCTTTTCCTGATTGTCAGAGTTTTCACTGGGCAAAGTTAAACAATTTATGTCTAGGTGACTGATGTGCCTCTCCATAGCAATGAACACCACTGTTAGATAAATGCATATATGTGAGTGAATTTTCTTGCACTCCAGATCTTCCTGATTCAACACTCATGATTGCTTCAGTGGATAAACACCAAAGAATTCTACAGAAACATAAAAACTGCCCTGTGCTCTTCCAATGGCTCACTCAAAATCCTTTAACACACCTACTACTGCATTCCTTTAGGAAGGGATTTAAAGGATTCAAGACTAGTTTGGTAACATGCCAACAGATGCCAGCACGAGGCTGTACGCGCAGTCACATCGACCACCGAGCGTCCTGTGTACATTGGGAGCTGTGAAACCGGTGCGTCTTCTGACCACGTTTGCGATTTCATCATAAACACTGAAATAGAACACCCCATCACACCTCCTCACACGTGAGTTTCTCCCTGGAGTTTCTCTTCCACACTCTCCCTGTTTGACTTCCAAGACACATTTCAGAAGCGTCTGGAACACTGGGAGCGCTGCATTGCTGTGCAAGGGGACAGTTTGAAGGTGATAGTGTGTAAACGTACTTTCTTGTTAACAGAGCGAGTCTCTAAACCATTCATTTTCCTCTGAGATCAAAATTTACATTTCTATTTTACTGCCAGGCTTCGTTGTAATAAGGTTTCATTCCTACAGTAGTGAAGTTGATCTGAATCAAACTGAATAATGATCATTAAATCTATAGAAACTCTGTCTACATTTTATAGTGCATCTTCATTTAGGACAACTTCTCCATAATGGTAAAATACCAATAAATATTGGGTAAAAAACAAAGCTGATGGTCAAGGCAAATGCAGTGGATAAAGCGAGAGAGAGAGAGAGAGAGAGAGAGAGAGAGAGAGAGAGAGAGAGAGAGACTAGCTGTCAGTTCTCTTCCAATATAGAGAACAGCTCTGGTAATTGAAGCCCCAGGGAGTTGCTTCCTGTGTCAAGGCCACCATTCATTCAGCCTGCGTGGTACGCTAATCTCACCGTTTGTCCACAGGGAACTGACTCGTACTCTGAAAGAGTGAGATACATCATTACTGTCAACGGAGGAGGGTTGCCTGGCTGTGATGGAGACTCGACGAACAAGAAGGACAATAGATTGCAACACTGTGGGCTTCTTTAAAGCAATTCATTTTCTTGAGAATTTAAACGCTTGCTAGCTTAATAAGCCTCAACGTGTGACGCCAGTGACCGCTCGAATATGATAAATGTTGTTGTTGTTATAGAAGCTTTGAAAGTTCCTCAGTCCTGATCTAAGACTGTGACACTGTCACTATTGTCCTACAAAAGATAGAGTTGATCAAGTGTATGATCTATAATTGAAGTTTCCCTCCATTCTCACTAAACACATTCATATACTACACAAAAAAAGACACAGGGGTTTACCGAAGAGGTTGTGGCACTTTTTTTGCTACCTAACGAGAGCGCAAAGGCCGCCGAGGTTGTAGCATTTATGAGCGCCTAATGAGCAGCTCTGTTCAATTCCTCCCACGCCGTGGCTCTTCCAGGTGAACTCAGCTGTTTAGTGCATTGAGGTTAAAGCACATAATACCTTCCCACACATCACAGGAACACACTGTACCATTCCAGAGCCTTTTATTGCATCTCAGTCATTAAAACCACAAAATAAAGCTTTAAATCATTCTTGTTTAAAAATATTATTGTTTTATATATTATACCAGGTCTGGCGCTGAACAACAACACACAAGATAACAAAAGACTTGTACTGTTGCTATTTCTGTAAGCAGGAAATCGTTTGTATAAATTGTGCATGTGTAGACAAAATGTGATGTTTAGAAGGGCTTGTGAAATGCATCACACACAGGAATCTGAGAATTAATGTGATTACTAAAGCAAAAAACCCAAAGAACACAATGCAACACTTCTCCTTTCACTGGAGCCACAACTGCACCTCCCACATACATGATCTCTAGCAGAAGCATCGATATTCACCCCATCACATCACCCCGGGGTTTCCTGCATTTCTCCTGTACATTACGGTTTTTATAACTGAGTAAGTCATGGTGAAGAGCTTTGTTCAGGAGCCCAAAAGTGCCAACTTGAATATCACTTTTCAATCTAAATTTGCAAAAAAGAAAAAAGACAATAGAACTATGAGGTGGTATAAAAAAGTTTGGAGATTCGTTCTGTTTACAAGAAACTACTTTATTTATCTACGTTTCCACACAATCAACTTTAAAATAGTCTCCTCACTAAACAATACAGCTCCCAGTGTTCTTCTGGAACTTGTCCTGGAAGTCTTCTTTTAGAAGTTTGTCAAGCATCTTCTGCTATTTACACCGCAAATTTTGAGCTGGATCTTGATCTTTGGGAAGAGGGCGAAGTCCACAAATCTGGATAGTAGTGTGGGTGCAGAGGTGAGATCATGTGGATTGTTCTCTCGAGGATCATCATGCACATTTTCAGGATTCAAGCTCGTTGAAGGTCTTCCGGATCTCTTCTTGTCTTCCAGTGATTCAAACGTTCAAACGTCTCCGGGGCAGATTTGCCCGATTTCACACAGAATTTCACGTTTGCTCTTTGTTCTAACCTGCTGTCCGTGATGAAATTGCTGATGTGGGTCAGAACAGCACCAGTTGCATCAAGTCTTGAAATGGTTTGATGCTCCTCGTAATACATGGTGGATTACGTTTACAGAATTTGGTAGATTCCCTTACCCAGATTGACTTCACATTTACATCTCATTCAAACTACTGGGCAGTTATGGGGTAAAGGGCCTCGCCTAGGGGCCGAGGAGTCGCAGTTTGATGTGGTTGGGATTTGAACTCACAACCTTTGGATACAAAGTCCAAATGCCACTCAGCTACCACCTCCCCCATGGTGGACATGCATAAATGGCAAACCATGTTTTAGGAATCAGGAACATGCTTGAACACTGAGCAGAACACAGCTAGACCAAATCCACAATGTAATTCTCCTGATGCTTCACCACACCTTCACTCATTTAAAACAATTACTGGAATATTGTATACAGGGAGTGCAGAATTATTAGGCAAGTTGTATTTTTGAGGATTAATTTTATTTGAGGATTTAATTTGAACAACAACCATGTTCTCAATGAACACAAAAAACTCATTAATATCAAAGCTGAATATTTTTGGAAGTAGTTTTTAGTTTTAGCTATTTTAGGGGGATATCTGTGTGTGCAGGTGACTATTACTGTGCATAATTATTAGGCAACTTAACAAAAAACAAATTCATACCCATTTCAATTATTTATTTTTACCAGTGAAACCAATATAACATCTCAACATTCACAAATATACATTTCTGACATTCAAAAACCAAACAAAAACAAATCAGTGACCAATATAGCCACCTTTCTTTGCAAGGACACTCAAAAGCCTGCCATCCATGGATTCTGTCAGTGTTTTGATCTGTTCACCATCAACATTGCGTGCAGCAGCAACCACAGCCTCCCAGACACTGTTCAGAGAGGTGTACTGTTTTCCTCCTTGTAAATCGCACATTTGATGATGGACCACAGGTTCTCAATGGGGTTCAGATCAGGTGAACAAGGAGGCCATATCATTAGATTTTCTTCTTTTATACCCTTTCTTGCCAGCCACGCTGTGGAGTACTTGGACGTGTGTGATGGAGCATTGTCCTGCATGAAAATCATGTTTTTCTTGAAGGATGCAGACTTCTTCCTGTACCACTGCTTGAAGAAGGTGTCTTCCAGAAACTGGCAGTAGGACTGGGAGTTCAGCTTGACTCCATCCTCAACCCGAAAAGGCCCCACAAGCTCATCTTTGATGATACCAGCCCAAACCAGTACTCCACCTCCACCTTGCTGGCGCCTGAGTCGGACTGGAGCTCTCTGCCCTTTACCAATCCAGCCACGGGCCCATCCATCTGGCCCATCAAGACTCACTCTCATTTCATCAGTCCATAAAACCTTAGAAAAATCAGTCTTGAGATATTTCTTGGCCCAGTCTTGACGTTTCAGCTTGTGTGTCTTGTTCAGTGGTGGTCGACTTTCTGCCTTTCTTACCTTGGCCATGTCTCT
This sequence comes from Silurus meridionalis, assembly GCF_014805685.1. Classification (NCBI taxonomy): domain Eukaryota; kingdom Metazoa; phylum Chordata; class Actinopteri; order Siluriformes; family Siluridae; genus Silurus; species Silurus meridionalis. The sequence goes on from NC_060900.1 coordinate 28,449,750, forward strand.
GAGTATTGCACACCTTGTGCTTTTGGGCACCCAGTGATGTTGCAGCTCTGAAATATGGCCAAACTGGTGGCAAGTGGCATCTTGGCAGCTGCACGCTTGACTTTTCTCAGTTCACGGGCAGTTATTTTGCGCCTTGGTTTTTCCACACGCTTCTTGCGACCCTGTTGACTATTTTGAATGAAACGCTTGATTGTTCGATGATCACGCTTCAGAAGCTTGGCTATTTTAAGACTGCTGCATCCCTCTGCAATATATCTCACTATTTTTGACTTTTCTGAGCCTGTCAAGTCCTTCTTTTGACCCATTTTGCCAAAGGAAAGGAAGTTGCCTAATAATTATGCACACCTGATATAGGGTGTTGATGTCATTAGACCACACCCCTTCTCATTACAGAGATGCACATCACCTAATATGCTTAATTGGTAGTAGGCTTTCCAGCCTATACAGCTTGGAGTAAGACAACATGCATAACGAGGATGATGTGGTCAAAATACTCATTTGCCTAATAATTCTGCACTCCCTGTATGTTGAATATTGTAGTATAGAACATGGTACATGTTGCAGGAGTATCATACATAATATATTTAACTGAGCAGTTGAGGTTTAACGGCCTTGCTCAAGGGGCCTACCACCTCCCCCATGATGTTGCTGAGATTGTTGCTGAGATTGAAACTCATAACCTTTTAAAAAGAAGTCTAACGTCTTAACCACTGTACTATTACATTTGCTTCAAAAGCGAGAAGGAATATAAGTCTGGGGGCCCCCTGGAGCTTCTACTTACCCAGCAGCAGTAGCAAATGCAACCCTTGTCCACTAATACTATCAGAGCATCCTAAACTTTCCAAAGAATCCTGAGGAAGATGTTGTATCAGATGTACTTCCTGCAAACGTTTTAGAAATTGTCTATTTTTTTTTTACTTATAAATTCTTGAAGGTGGTTTGAAAGCACATTCCCATTTCTGTGCCGCAACACGCTGCTCTTGCATCACGTCTCTGTTCTTTATTTGTGTGCATGTAAACCCTGGGTTTTATAAGCAATTAGAGTGACATGGCAGCTCCCTGCTGTAGATGTCTAAGCTCATTAGTCAGCTTGTTCTTATTCCTAATGTCCTTTTGTCTTATACACTGTCCACTTTTGAGAACGTTTTTTTTTTTTATTATTATTACCTGCTGAGCTCTCACAGCTCCGGGAATGCAATTCTTCACTATATATATAAAATACACCTCTATTATAAATCTGACTGGAGATCCTGGACTTAGTCTGTAGCTCCAGGGCTTCCTGCAGTCGTTCACTTTGTCATGTCCTCATCTTTGCCATCGTCTTTCACAAGATCTAACAAGGAAAAGAAAAGCTCTACTCGCTTTTAAAGGCCCAGGTCTCTTCCTGACCATATCAGTCGAGGAACAAGAAACCTCCTACAGACCTCACTGAAGATTATTCTGGGCATCCTCCTTCTCCAACATGCTCTATAGTGTGAGAAGAGGATCAGTATAATCATCCCTAGAGTTTATCGAGCTTGACTAACAACTCTGGTTAATACTTGCAGTACAAGATAGAAGGGTGTTTGTGTATTGTAATAGTTATGCAGGGTTTTAATGGTAGCCTTTTCATGCAGTAGTAGATTACAAATACATGACCTCCATTACCATCATCACACCGAGCATGGGCGTCCCACAGGGCTGTGTATTCTGTCCACTGCGGTTCATTCATGACTGCAATAATGGTACATTACCATACAGAAATGTGAAAAACTAAACAAAATGAATGGAGATGATTTCAACTTCAGGACGAGTTTTTAGAATCCAGATCTAATTTTTACGTTTAAAACACAGTGTGACCTTCTGGACTGCTTTTCTGTCCTTCCTGAGGTTTTATTTTTTTACATACACTTTATTAACTAAAATTTGTGGACACCTAAACATACGATTAGTATATGCTTCTTTTTAAACATCCCATTCCACATTTATTCCTATTTGCTGTTATGAGAACCTCCACACTTCTGGAAATATGTTCCACTAGATTTTTTAGTGTGTTTATGGAAAATAAAATTAGGTACTGATGTAGGTGAGAAGGTGGAACTACACCCTGGATAGGATACAATTTGAAGTTGTTTATTAGCACTTAACATGTAGCATGTTCTGAGAGGAGAGAGCAGAGGTCAGGTAGTGTAGAATAATTGAATGTGATTTTTATTATGACATTGTTGAAATCACGTGATGTTTTGCTTAACTATAAAGATCAAACAATCAAAATAAAATATAGTAATGAAATATAATTTAAACTATAATAAAATATAATACATAAAATACAAATAAAATTAAATAGAATTATTAAATGATTTGTAAAAATAGAAATGGAAATAAAATCTGTAATGAAAACAGTCTACTACTGGGGTAGCTGAGGTTCTTCACTACCTTCCTGGCCTTGGTCCAACACCACCTGCAGTAGATGGACTGCAGGTCAGGGATCTCAGGTTGATTTGTACGCTCGGCTGATCTCACCACCCTCTGGAGATTCTTCCGGCTTGGTCCTGTTCCCAAACCAGACTGTAATGTAATGGTCAGGTGAACTTGTAGGCCTTTAAAACGGAACAGATGCTGATGGAGCTTCTTCATCAGGGTGTTGATGTGACTGGACCATGACAGGTCCTGTGTGATTTTAACACGAAGGAATCATAACTGTCATATTCTAGTGGAAGGCTGTCGGAGTCTGAGTTCACCAAGAACAAACAAGCGAACAGTTGAGAAATGGTTGGAGATATTAAGCCAGAGAAATTGAAACTGTTGGCCTGCAATGATGCCTTGTTTATGTTTATTCACATCTCAGGTTCTACCTTTAACCAAAGAGACTTCTATTGAGCAACGTTTGGAGATCAAACAAACGTGTATCCCAGAGCTTGGTTTTTTTTGGACAACAAGCATAACTTCTGAGCAAGAACTTCTCCAGTACAGCCTGTAATTAATATTACAAGGATCCCTAATTGATAATCGAATGACTTGGTTTCATGACTGCAATCAAGAATATTAAGATCTAGAAAACCAGAAAAGAAACATGTTGTACGTAAACGTATACACTGGAGTGGCAGCAGTAATGTTATTCTGTAAAACACAAAGTTGACAGAAGTTTCTATACTTTTATTCAGCTTTGATGAGTGAAGGTGTTTTTTCACCATGTCCAGAGCAATGTCAGTAGAAAGAGGATTAATCTGCAGGAATGAGAGGAGGTGGCATGGGTTTTTTCCTCATACTGAGAGCTCGGAAAGGTCAGCACTTGAACAGAGATTAGTGATTGTTGTTCTGCATTCTGTTCTCAAACTTGTTTAACTTAAATTTGCTTTAAATCTTCAAAGCTGCCCTTGAGACATGAGCTACACTACAAACGGAGAGCCTTCTTTAAGCAGAAGCCTTTCCTAAACTCTTAAACAAGCGTTCGAACAAACAAACAAACAAACTAAACTAAATTGTCATGGTGTAATGAGTGGGTTTGATTGTCTAAACCGATGCTCCTGAACCATATTTTAAATGTATCCTCATGGTCTTTCCTGATTCTCAAAGTACAGATCTCTCCTTCATCTCTCCTTGTCATTGCTTTCTTTCTTTTTAGTTTTCTTTTTCTCACATTAAAGTCAACTCTCATCTCAGAGCCAGAAGCAGTGGGTGAGCTGAAGGGGATCAGACATGATCTGCACTCTATAAAAACAAAAAGCTTCCCAAGGAGCCTGAATCACAGATTAACAGCTTTCAGCACCAGGATGTGAGCTAACGATGACGTATCTGTTAGAAAACAACTTGTCAGGAAGCGATCTTGATGAATACAGTCTGGCCATCCTGATAGCTGCACTATATTGACAAAAGTCACCTGATTTTTTTCCCAGCCAGATGTGGTTCCTCTCCAACCTATTGCCATAAAGTTTCAAACAATGGTATCAGACAATCTTTGCATGCAGGACATTTTCCCTTCACTTGAACTAGGAGACCCAAACCCTCTGACCTCAACCATATTAAACACATATGGGATGAATTTTTCACATCCAGTAAATCTTTGCCTATTTAGTGTAATTTGAAAATATCTACATTGTGTAAAATGTAAACAGCAAAAATAATTTTTTATAGGCCATTTCCACACTAATATGTATTTGTTTGAATACACATTTTTTCTCTCTGTTTCAGCCTTCCTTTCACACCGAGAAGGGGTTTTCATGTGGACTGTGAACGATGATGCATTTTCAGTCATGTGACAAATTCAGGCAAGATGGTGGATGACATTGTACAATAACTTTGTAGTTATTCGTTTTTCTGAGCTCGACTTTACTGTGTGTGGAATCAACGGCATCAGAAGGATACTGTTCTTTGAAGCGGTCCAATATTTCAGCGTATATGTTTTGCCTTTTTCCAGTCTATACTCTCGCTTGCTTTCGCAACAACTCCACCTGTAACCAGAGGGAACCATCACCTGTATACTGAGCACATCTGGTTCAAAGGACACTTCCTGTTTATAGTATCCTTTAGCCATGCTCACACTAAGGTCTGTGTGAAGCACTGTAATTTCTCCTCTGCATACCAAGCCATTGTTTCTTTGCCGTTTCATTGTTCTACCGTGTACCGACTTTGTTTTCATTTCTTTGAACTTTGCTTTTGCTGCTTATTAATTTGATCCGAATTGTTTTGCCTCGCGGACTGATCTTTCTGTTTACCGATTGTTTACTGCACTGTTTTCATGATTCTGCCTTTGGAAAAAGTTTGTTTCTATCTATTAAATGGATCCTACACCCCCTGCTTAACATTAGATGCAGGATGAAGCGTTCAACATGTGCAGTACGAGTCAAGTCAAGTCAAGTTTATTTCTGTAGCTCTTTTCACAATAGACATTGTCTCAAAGCAGCTTTACAGAAATCAACAGTGAAGGTAAATGATGTGTGTTTATCTGTGATGAGCACCATGGAGACTGTGGGAAGGAAAAACTCCTGTAGATGTTATGAGAAAGAAACCCTGAGAGGAACCAGTCTCAAAAGCAGAACCTCATCCTCATTTGGGTGAAATCAAGAGTGTGATTATAGTCTTTGAACACTACAGAACACTGGAGAGTGAGAACTAACATAAGCACTGGAGTGTGTGATTATGAGTGATGATCTTTCTATAGTCATTTGTGGTGATAAACCCAGGAGCTACTGAGAAACTTATAAAATAACATTTGCGATCATCACACATTGGCACTGGTATGTCTCCAGATGGTTCAGGATGTTTGTGGGCATCTATTTCTTTAAAGGTCCACAATCTTCATGAGGTGGGACATGACTGGATCTGGAGCAACCTCAGGATGAAACAGGTAGCCAGTGTAGGGATGAGAAGATTGGGGTTATATGGTGATATTTTCTTGACCTTGTGAGAACACTGGCTGCTGCATTCTGAACTAACTGAAGCTTGTTTATTAATGATGCAGGACAACCACCTAGTAATGCATTACAATAGTCCAGTCTGGAGGTCATGAACGCATGGACGAGCTTCTCTGCAGCAGATATAGACATGTTTCTTAGCTTAGCAATATTTCTAAGGTGGAAGAAGGTTTTTGTAACTTGGTTGATATGATTTTTAAAAGATAACTTGCTCTAAAATAACTCCCAGGTCTTTTCGTGTTGAACTAATTGAGCGTATCGTCTGGTTTTGATGAGATATATAGCTGGGTATCATCAGCATAACAGTGGAAGCTAATTCCATGCCTTTTAATAATATTTTCCAAGGGAAGCATGTATATTGTGAAAAGCAGGGGTCCCAGAACTGAACCTTGTGGCATGCCATAATTTACTAGCATTAGCCTGGATAGCTCTGCATTTAAGTCTACAAAATGGTAACGATCAGACAGGTAGGATTTAAACCAGCTTAATGCCTGTCCCTGAATGCCGATGTAATTCTGTAAGCGATCCAGGAGAAGATCATGATCTATAGCGTCGAACGCAGCACTAAGATCTAGTAAAACTAACAGCGAGATGAAGCCTTGGTCTGAAGCTAAAAACAGGTCATTAGTGATTTTAACTAGAGCAGTTTCTGTGCTATGATGGAGCCTGAAACCTGATAAACTCTTCAAAGATATTGTTCTCTTGTAAGTAGGAACAGAACTGGGCAGGGACAATCTTTTCTAAAATCTTAGACATAAATGGGAGATTTGAAATGGGTCTGTAATTCGATAGTGTGTTTGAATCCAAATTAGGTTTCTTAATGATGGGTTTAATAACCGCTAACTTGAGGGGTTTAGGGACATGACCTAAAGATAGTGAGGAGTTAATAATATTGAGAAGAGGCTCACCAGCTGTATATAACACTTCCTTCAATAGATGAGTTGGAATGGGATCTAACTGACATGTTGTTGATTTAGCTTTGGTAATAATATCATACAGCTCTTCCTGTCCTGTACATGTAAAACAGTGTAGTTGTGGAGTTGTAGGTGAGATAATGTCAGGAGATGCTGTCAGAGGTTGGACCGCCACAATTGTTTTTCTAATACTATCAATTATTTTAGTGAAGAAATTCATAAAGTCCTCACTACTAAACTGTGATGGAACACTGATTCCTGATTTGTAGTTAGTTTAGCTACTGTACTGAAAAGGAACCTGGGATTGTTTTTGTTGTTTTCTATGAGTTTGCTCAGGTGTTCAGCTCTAGCAGCTTTTAGCGCCCGTCTGTAGCTGAGCATACTGTCTTTATACACAATTCTAAATACCTCCAATTTAGTTTTCCTCCATTTTCTCTCCAGATTACGTGCTGTTCTCTTGAGGGCATGCGTATGACTATTATACCAAGGTGCAGGTGTTCGTTCTCGAACCTTTTTTAACCGGATAGGGGCAACGGTGTCTAATGTGCTAGTGAGGATAAGGTCTATGTTGTTAGTTATTTCATCAAGATTATTAGCAGTTATGGGTTTAGTGTGAAATTGAGATAAATCAGGCAGGTTATTTATGAATCTGTCCTTAGTGGTCTGAACAATAGTCCTACAAGGTCGATAACGTGGTGAAACACGGCTAATCTGCTCTACCGGTAGTGTGTACAGTATGAGGTAATGGTCTGTGATGTCATCACTCTGAGGTAAAATATCTATATCAGTGACGTCTGCTCCGTGTGATATTATTAAGTCTAATGTGTGGTTAAAGCAATGAGTTGGTCCGGTGATATTTTGTTTAAACCCAAAAGAGTTTAATAAGTCGACAAATGATAATCCTAGAGCATCGTTTACATCATCTACATGAATATTAAAATCTCCTACAAGCAGCACTTTATCAAAATTGATCAAGAGGTCTGAAAGAAAACGTGCAAACTCTTAAAGAAAATCAGGGCAGGGTCCTGGGGGTCTGTACACGGTGACCAGAGCGAGAGGTAGTAAGGGTTTTCTATGCATGTCTGAAAGTACAACATTAAGAACGAGCACTTCAAATGATTTAAAGCTGAATCCTTATCTGTGACTAACATTAAGAGAGGCATTATAAATAGTTTGAGGCGGCAGCGAGAACACGAGCATTATGAAAACAGCGTGCACCTTACCTTTGGCTCCGGTAGCGCGGACATGCCGGACAGCGGAATCTCCAAGAATCATGGTATTGCGTTCTGTCTCGCGGAGAGGGGCGAAGTGGTTCTTGGGGCTTGGCTCGTGTCTTCTGCTGCTACAACCAGGGTCCATGGTGCACCGGTGCCGGAGTGAATGATACCTGGGCGGGCCGCGTTGTAGGTGCGCTGGGAGCATTAGGTTCATTTACCTGGGACGAGTGAGCGTCCGCCTGGGATGTTTCCAGCACTGCTTTCCTCTCCCAGCAGCTGGGCATGCTTTACATTTAGGTCACAAATCTGTTTCTTCAAAGCCTCCAGCTCCAACTTCACCGTTTGCAACTCAAATGAGTCCTCACCTGTGCTCAAAGGCAGACACACAACCAACATAGTGCTTATTATAGCGAATAGAGTTAAGATCAAGTGTGAGAGTTATGATAAAGTGTAAGGTAATGAATGTAGTCAACACTAGTGATAGTCGAGTTAACGAGCTACAGGCACAAGTCAGGAAGACAAAAACTATTCAGGATTATTTAAGGAGGAAAAAAAGGATAAATAAATAGTAAAGTTTAGTTTAAAAATGCCAACAGAAGTAAAAACACGGAACTCGTGGCAAACAAGTCAAACACAGGAAGCTACAGAGACTTGAGTGTTTTCAGACATTTTGTTGTGGATGAGCAACTTTTGGGAAACAACTAAAAACGATTGTGTGGACATGAGCATTTTTAGATGAAAATGGCGTTTCTAAATTTATCCGAATTAGTATAGATGTAGCCTCTATAATAGTCTATATTCAGTAAAAAGTGAATTCTTCCTGACTGAGTTTAATGTCCCAGTTACTTTGTGTATGTTCTGATTGCCGACTGTTTTAATGAAAAGAATACACTGTGCTAGCGCTATGTAGAAGATAAATCAGCTGAATACTAAGAGTTAATCATATACAAAGTAAAAGGCAGGTTGTGTTCAGTCTAATATTTCGATTTCCCCATCACAGTCAAAAATATGAAAAAAAAATTAAAACTGCATCAGAAGGTAATCCATCCAGAAGGTAATAAATTAAAGCATTCAGAAAAACATAAACATCACTGGAGGCCTTCAGTGCTGGAGAAGAATTTAAATGGTCATTGGTCAGAATGTGTTGCAGTGCAAATGTACAGGTCTGTAGAAATGTATATTTGTTTCTGAATATGTAACTGTTACAACAGTAAGAACTCACACATGGTCTTTTCTCTGACAGATATTCCTCTTAAACTAAATAAAAATGTGTAATTGTTAATTAAGACATGTTTCTTTGGTATTTTAAGAAAAACATCTCCAGTGATCTTCAGCTCCGTGGAACAGTAAAAAGTTTTCTGTGACTCACCCTGTATTTCTGTTTTGTTTAATTATATTCATGAAAAAAAAACAAAAGATCTGCAAAAATAAAATTAATTGCAGGAACTTGGTTTGCAGGCGTTTGTCAGATCAGAGTCACCTGGGAGTCTGAATATAGCAGCCATGAACTCCAACTCCCAAACCACACACACACACACTCGCTTGCTCTGCATCTCCAAGCTACTGATTAAGCACAGGTGTGCTCAATTAAATACACACACACACACACACACACACACACACACACACACACACACAAACTCACGAAAAACCCTCCCATTCACAAACTCTCTGTAAAGTGAAACTCATTGTGACCTGCTCCATAGACTCGGCTACGTCTAAACTAATTGGAATCAATTTGTCCAAACTCTTGTTTTTAATTGTTTTGCAAAACAATCCAAGCTGAAACATTTAAAAACACTCACGTCCCTGTACTGCGCATGAGCAAAAGGTTAGACGCTTCGATCCGCCTCATTTCTCCCTGCCATTTATTTACTTTTTGTAATGTTGAGGCAATGTCGAGAAAAGCCACAGTCACATGACTTAAAATGCATCATAGTTTTCTAAAGTCCACACTGGACAATGCGTTATGATGCGTTATGATGCGTTATGATGCGTTATAATGCGTTAACACGACCGATTAGGAGCCGAAGCTACTGAAGCAATAGTCGATGCTGCGAAGTGAAACACGGCGTCAGGAAACGTTTTGCAGGATTGAAAGCAGGACACTGTACAGATTCACACGCAGTCTTGCGCTGCCTCGTAAAGGACAGCTTAAGGACACACTGCCTTTATGTCACATGTTTAATATGCTATCGATCGATGGTAGCACTTAGCAGGTCCATCAGCATGCGTGACTGAACAGCAGGGTTTAACTTTTTAACTCCGGTCCTTCAGCTATAAAAGTGTCCCAGAGGACAGAAGCTCAGGAGGAGGCACGTGTGTGTGTGTGTGTGTGTGTGTGTGTGTGTGTGTGTGGGATAAAGTGTAAACTTGCTGAAGGACTAAATATATATATTTGAACTTGTTTGGTTTGTTATCCATTTCTAAATATTGAATTATAAAACACAAAGCAGCTTCTCAGATATGAACAGATTCCATATATATATTCATTAAATGTATCACTCGAAGTTTATCTCTAATGAGTGAACCAGTGATGAGGGTGATGAGGAAAATTCAGAAACCTTGAGATGAACCAGACTTTAAAAAGAGCTCATCCTCAACACTGGCTGTCCGTCATTATCACTTGTTCATTAATGGAGACTCTTCCATCAAAACTGTTCATTGTGATTGCAGTCCTAAACATTATCTGTTTATATTAATTACAGACCAAATTCATCGTTCATGGTTCTTGAGTTTAACCTCCACAGGAACCTCATGGATTTTTGGACTGTTCATGAGGAGAACATCCTCAGCTATCCTCAGAGTACAGTCTCCAATTGAACTCCATCCAAAGGAGTGGCGTCTGGATGTATTCGGCAGGTCCATGTGCAGGCAGGAGAGTGAAGAGTGTGTGGGGTGTGTGAGGTCCTCCACAATGCTGATGGCTTTACGGATACAGTGTATGGTGTAAATGTCCATGATGGAGAGTAGAGAGACCTCGATGATCTTCTCAGCCATCCTCACTATTTATTTTACCATTCCCAACCCAGGATGCTCTCGACGCTCCCTCTGTGGAACATTTTGAGGAATGGCGGTAGGAGCTGTGCCTTCCTCAGCTTTACCAGGACATATTGACTCTACTGGGCTTTTCTTGTTATGGAGCTGGTGATAAGGGACCTGGTGAGGTTCTTTGTCAGGTGGACACCCAGAAATCTCCATCCAGGAGCCTTTGATGTTCAGAAGATAGTGACCACAGCTTGTCCGCTTCAAGTCAACAACAATTTCTTGTTTTATTCACATCCAGAGATGCTGCTGAGTTTTCATCATCACACCTTTTCCATGTTACTGAATGAAGAACATAACACCAAGTAAACAAAACACAGTACACCATATCAACAACTAGCTCTTTTTTATTTTATCTAGAATGCAACATACACACTTGGTTGAAATTGTTACTATAGAAATGAAAACAGGTATTAGATTGAGAGCGTGAGCGTATAAATCTTTCATTCGCTTGTCATCCAGAACTAATGCTCGAGCTGCTGTTCCTGAAAGTTCATCAACGCCTTCCAAACCGGTCTGTAATCACACGCTGGCCGGGGATTTGTGCGTAAAACGTTTCCCAGGCTACGACATTACCAGATTTTCATTGCACCAAGATGAAGGAGGAAATGCCAAGGAAAAAAGAAGATGAGGTTTTCTGTGATGTCAGTGTCAGGTGACTCTCGCCAGCAAGGATCAGAATTAACGACTTCCTCGTGATTGTGTAGGCTAATTAGCAGGGATAATGAACACAGCGGCTAATTATACAGGGGAAAGAAACACAAACAAAAAGCACGGCTTACGAAGACGAGAGCAATAATTATAGATTGGCATGATAAGACCTGATCTGTGGGTTTAGGTCGAAGATATTGGTGTAATTAAGTAGCATCTACAGGATATGTACTGCTGTGTTTCACTTCTACACACAACCTTCAGTTTAAGATGTGCTGATACTCTGTGTGGCCGAAAGAATGGACTTTTCCAGCCAAATGTGTTTTTTCCTTAAACAGTTACAGCAAAGTTGGATGTCTCTAAATGTAGCATGGACTATTCTCTTCACTTGAACTACAAGACCCAAAACTGCACAAAGCCAGATTCATGAAGATCTGCTTTCCATGAATGAAATGGAATCCTGGAAGATCTCCTGCTATAGACCTCCAACCCTATTGAATATGAATGACATTTTCATGGTAACTGCACCCCAGACCTCCTTACCTTCTCACCTACATCAGTACCCGTCTATTAACACACATCATTGTGGCTGAATGAATCTCCACAAAAAGTCTAGTGGAACATCTTCCCAGAAGAGTGGAGTGGGATGTTCACCAAGAAGAACCTCATAGCAATCTTATGCTCAGGCATCCACAAACTTCTCATTATACAGAATAGTAAAAGTACAGTTGTGTGTTTACACAATGTACCAGACAGATTTAACACAATAATTATTACAAAATAACTTTACAGTGTTTTTAGATACATTTTGGCTTAAAACGAATAAACATCCCAAATGTGGATCTGGAATTAACGTGTAGCTGTTAAACCATGAGTTTTCACTATTAGTGCTTGATGTAGTGTTAATATGGATCACTATGAGAAAAAAAAAGAAAGACATGAGGGCTGAAAAACTTCAGAAGGAATCTCCAGAAGGTCTTCTGCACAATTTATTTTAATCTTTTATCTTTTCATTTGCTTTAATATAGATAAAGTGAAGAGTCGAGATAAGAGAAGATCGAGTGTAAAATAGCTTACATGTAGTTACGTGCACTTCAAATTCATTAATATTAGTTTTCATTTAATAGTTTTATATTACGTTTTTATTCACTATTTTATTTATGGCATAATAAAAAAAGAAAAACGAATGAAGACAACATACATAGAACGTCTTTTGGGATACTTCCGGATATAGAAAACCATCAATGTGGGACTTCTTTCTTTCTTTCTTTCTAAAAAAAATTATAAAGTGTAAATATAATAGTAGAATGTTAATAGATTTTTCCTGTCGTGTGTGTGTGTGTGTGTGTGTGTGTGTGTGTGTGTGTGTGTGTTTCAATTAATCTTTTTATATTATTTATTTATTTTAAATCTTCAAAATCAGAATAGTTTATTAATCCCAACAAAATGATATTATTAAGTGAAATAAAATGAAATATGTATCAGCAGTGAAACCAAAAAAACAGACTACAGTGATGGTTATTCACGTTATTTCACATGTAAACATTATTAATATTTTTATTATTATTAATATTATTATTGCACTAAAATTATTGCACATAATTGGCCAAAATATTACATTACATAAGTGTGGCATGAGGGAGGAGTTTTATATTCTGATGGCCACAGGCAGAAATGTTCTCTTGTGGGACTCTGTGGTGCTTCGTGGTTGTGGTACTGAACATATTCCTCAGATGACCAGTGTTTTATGTAGTGGGTGGGAGAAGTTGTCTCTGATGGAATGTCCTTGAAATGTAGTAACTGGTTAAAGTGTGAATATCATAGTAGGATGTGAGGTCAATAGATAGAGAGTGTGTGTGTGTGTGTGTGTGTGTGTGTGTGTGTGTGTGTGTGTGTGTGTGTGTGTGTGTTTTCCCCCCTGCTTTAGTGGTCAGAGACAGAATAATCCAGATTGCTGTCAGTTTAAATGAGTGGCACATAAACCTAAATTTCGTATCGTCTCTTCGACCCGCGATCAGCACAAGGTTGCATTTTGCTACAGTATTTTTATTTTAATTGCAGCGTGTTTGGGATGAGGGTGTGTGCTGTAACATGTATCTCGTTCAAAGCCTGATGCTTTGAACGGCCGCCTGTCAATGTGTCCTTCACGATTCAGTGCACCACTAAGAAGTCGTTTACACCAGCCGTCCCCCATATGGCTGCATTGCTATTCCAGTAGAGACGCCGCCGCCCACTGCTCGTAAAAGCCCACGCCCGTCAGCCTTTTTAAAAAATGGCATTATCCTGCTTAATGATGCAGCACTTTAATAGCAGGAGATGAAAAAAAAAAAAACGCAATAAAGATGCTACTGCTAGAATATCATCAATGGCAGATAATAAAAGGGAAATTTGTCATTCACGACGTGCCATGTAGAGGCCCGAAATCTGGACCGCATCATGCCAGTGCAGTCCTCAGGAACCATCATACAGGACATGCACTTCCTGTTCTCTATAGGATTTAATATCATCTGATGTCTATGTGGAAATTTTTATATTGTAATAAGAACCTAATGTTCCTATAAGACATGATATTTAGTCTGACAGTTTAGATCACGTGGTCAAACAAGGAATTCCTATGCAGGGTTACATTTATCAGTAATTAGCTGATTACCTAATACTTTATGGGCAAAAGTATTGGGACACAAAAATCAGCTAGAAATACAATAAATAAGAGCAGTATTTAATATACGGAAATACTACATATGGCCAAAGTTTCCATATATCTACAGTGAGGAAAATAAGTATTTGAACACACTGCTATTTTGCAAGTTCTCCCACTTAGAAATCATGGAGGGTCTGAAATTGTCATCGTAGGTGCATGTCCACTGTGAGAGACATAATCTAAAAAAAATCCAGAAATCACAATATATGATTTTTAAACTATTTATTTGTATGATACAGCTGCAAATAAGTATTTGAACACCTGTCTATCAGCTAGAATTCTGACCCTCAAAGACCTGTTAGTCTGCCTTTAAAATGTCCACCTCCACTACATTTATTATCCTAAATTAGATGCACCTGTTTGAGGTCGTTAGCTGCATAAAGACACCTGTCCACCCCATACAATCAGTAAGAATCCAACTACTAACATGTCCAAGACCAAAGAGCTGTCCAAAGACACTAGAGACTAAATTGTACACCTCCACAAGGCTGGAAAGGGCTACGGGGAAATTGCCAAGCAGCTTGGTGAAAAAGGTCCACTGTTGGAGCAATCATTAGAAAATGGAAGAAGCTAAACATGACTGTCAATCTCCTCGGACTGGGGCTCTATGCAAGATCTCACCTCGTGGGGTCTCAATGATCCTAAGGAAGGTGAGAAATCAGCCCAGAACTACACGGGAGGAGCTGGTCAATGACCTGAAAAGAGCTGGGACCACCGTTTCCAAGGTTACTGTTGGTAATACACTAAGGCGTCATGGTTTGAAATCATGCATGGCACGGAAGGTTCCCCTGCTTAAACCAGCACATGTCCAGGCACGTCTTAAGTTTGCCAATGACCATTTGGATGATCCAGAGGAGTCATGGGAGAAAGTCATGTGGTCAGATGAGACCAAAATAGAACTTTTGGGTCATAATTCCACTAAATGTGTTTGGAGGAAGAAGAATGATGAGTACCATCCCAAGAACACCATCCCTACTGTGAAGCATGGGGGTGGTAGCATCATGCTTTGGGGGTGTTTTTCTGCACATGGGACAGGGCGACTGCACTGTATTAAGGAGAGGATGACCGGGGCCATGTATTGCGAGATTTTGGGAACAACCTCCTTCCCTCAGTTAGAGCATTGAAGATGGGTCGAGGCTGGGTCTTCCAACATGACAATGACCAAGCACACAGCCAGGATAACCAAGGAGTGGCTCTGTAAGAAGCATATCAAGGTTCTGGCATGGCCTAGCCAGTCTCCAGACATAAACCCAATAGAGAATCTTTGAGGAGCTCAAACTCCGTGTTTCTCAGCGACAGGCCAGAAACCTGACTGATCTAGAGAAGATCTGTGTGGAGGAGGCCAAAATCCTCCTGCAGTGTGTGCAAACCTGGTGAAAAACTACAGGAAACGTTTGACCTCTGTAATTGCAAACAAAGTCTACTGTACCAAATATTAACATTGACTTTCTTAGGTGTTCAAATACTTATTTGCAGCTGTATCATACAAATAAATAGTTTAAAAATCATACATTGTGATTTCTGGATTTTTTTTTTAGATTATGTCTCTCACAGTGGACATGCACCTACGATGACAATTTCAGACCCCTCCATGATTTCTAAGTGGGAGAACTTGCAAAATAGCAGAGTGTTCAAATACTTATTTTCCTCACTGTATATATATATATATATATTAGGAGTGAAATGATATTTTCTACATTTATTAGACCCCAATTGAGTAATACAGAGTATTACATGTATGTAAGTGTGTGTGTTTGTGTCCTACATTTATTATTTAATTTTCTAAAGATATAATGTACGTACTGTTCTTATTTTAGCATTCTTTACCACCGTCTTCATTCCTTTAATCCTTCATTCATTCGCTCCCTCAATATGCAGAATTGTTGGTGGATTTTTTCTTTTTAAGAGAAATACTTGATGCTGGACATAAAACACTAAAGAATCCTTATAATGCGATTTGTGCATTTTGCTCATGCACCAAACAAAATCTGAGTTTTACAACAAATCGTATTTCCACACTATAAACGTTTTTTTCTGGTACGGAGCGAGTAGCCACAGCGACACTGTGCTAACTCTAGTTTCTTCTTAAAACCCCTGGAACCTCTGAGATTTGATCTTCTAGATTACACAAAGAGAAAATGTCAGGCTTTTTGACCCTCTGCCTGTGTTTGGATTTGGAATGCTGATTTGGATGTAATCAGTATTTTGATTCTGAATAACAGATCAGCAGTGACATCAAAAATATTATAACAGCATGAAAAGTGAGAAATGGGAGAAAAGAGACTGATTTAGTCTGCATGTGATGTTGGCAGGAATAATAAATGCCACAGTATTTTCTGAGAAGAGAAATCTTGCCTTCTTTCAGGTGGATAAAACATGCTCAAGGTTTGTTGTTTATTTCTTTAGATCAGAATTGTTTGTGCCTGGTGGTTAAAAATGAGGTTGAGGGTGGTCTGTCTGATGTAGGATGCAGGAGTGTTTATAGCCCACTTAATGAGTTTAATGAAGGAACTGGCGAGGCATCTATCACTTTTGACATTTTATTGGGCGGTGGCTGTTGAGCGAGTCGAGCTGTTTGCTGCTTTATTTCCTGATGCTTGCTGTGTTTTTGTTATGGAGTATGACGATGATGTCGGTTCTTGCTTTAGCAGCGTGTCGGCATCCTGTGAAAACTACCGTAGCTGAACACGTTCTTGGATGCACCTTACTGTAGTAAAAACCAGTTTTAGTATACGTATGGAGTTATCCAATCAAAAATGATGAAGAGATCCAATCAAAATATGATGAAGAGATATACTGTATTACTGTATTACTCTTTAATTATACATTTTTTTTTGTTTTTTTGTTTTTAATCTTTTATAAAAATGTGCAACTGGAATCTTCCATCACCCAAACTATTTTTTTTTAAAAGTGCAACAGAGCACTTTCTGATTCTGATTCGGAATTAATACGTTTTTTAGGATGTCGTGGGTCCTAAATGTGTCTAATGTTGGCTAGATCATTCTCTTCTCTCCATTCTTTTCCAAATTCTCATCCGGAGGAACCAAAAGCTGGAATTCTAAAGTGTCTTTGCTTTAGCAAACTTTCCATAAAGAACTCTGGGGAGGAAGGTGTTACAGCCTCCTACATTCCTTCTGGCTCAGTGTGACAGTGCAAGACAAGTAGGTGGCAACTATAGAAGTTTGTCAAATCTGAGAATTGATGGAGCAATGGGGAATGAAGGACAGGTCCTGAGACAGACACGTTGGAGAGTTGCAGGTTTTTTCAGTATACCTAGACGTTAATGAATAAAAAAATAAATAAATACATTTAAGACGTGTAGGTCATCTCTAAAAGGTCCAAACCCGGGCAGACTGTGCGATATGAACATGAGCCCCATGTCACACTTTAGGATCTTAGATGTCTTAATGCCAGAATGTTTTTCACGCAAGAAAAAGACTCATCAGTCCATGACACGTTCAGACCCACGTTCTAGCTGGCAGCAAAGTAAAACAATCTGTAGCATTAATTTGGTTCATGACAAATAAAGGTGTTAATAAAAACCGTCATCATCATCTCATTTTCCCTCCATATCTCTATACATTTCTCTTCTTGCTGAAGTGTCCTCCTTCAACACTTTCCTTGAGGTGGACTGAAGTTCATCGGGTTCTGCTCCTATCGGGTTCTTGGTATGGAGGAGTTACGCTGCACAAAAGAGTCTGAAATCTTCTGCCAGAATTACATCGGAGGAAAACATGATCACATGAACAAACCGGCGATCAAAGACTACAGATTCAAGACCCAGATTCTTTTAGGATTTACAAAAATTGTCTTAGACGAACTAATCTTGGCCAAAATCGCACTTAGTTAGTGATTAATAAACCTGGTTATAACTCAGGACCTGAACATAATAGTAGCAGCAGCTTGTAATCCTGTGAAATTTACTATATACATATTTGATTCTCACTTGGTTCAAAGAAACACTACATGCCTTCTAGTTTAGCATGAAAGCAAAAAGAAGGTGGCAGCTTTAAAAATGAGTCGAATCTGAGACTTCCTGGACCAAGAGGGAATAAAAAGAAACTTTCGAGCTTCTGGGGTTCTTGATTATTCTATTCTCAATAACAAACCACAAAGCTTCGAAAGTCGTTTTCTACACTCACTCGAGGTCGATCCAACTGTACCACGTAACCAAGTTCTTACGGCCTGTTCACGTCACTAAAAAACGTCACTTCAGGTGCTCAAGAAGTTTTATGAAATATATTTATTATACAAGCTGGCCAAGAGGAGAGTCTGAGGGCAGAAAGGCAGAAGCTCAAACCCTCAGGGTTTTTTGTGCACATCCCTGTCGCTCACTATCGCCACTTTTTCTGTTCAAACGCCGTTGTGTCAGTTGGTGTTTTTAATGACTAACACTTGATCATTTAGGAGTGCAGCCTTTTATGAATTATGCATCATCGTATCTATTGCTTTGACTCATGAATAAATAATGTCATGAATATTACATCTGAATAAATAATGATATAAAACCCTACAATCATGACAAAATAAAATCAGGATGATGAAACTGAGCTAATACACATATTTTCATCGAAGACACATAATGAAGTGCTGTATGTTGAGACAGTCGGCGTGTGATCGTGGTCCTGAGCGTTCCTCACTATGCTAAATGAGATAAATGGTCTTCTTAACTCTACCAAAGACCTGAGATGCTTTTAACAACAACATCAGCGAAGGATTTTAATGTTAATAATGCTATACTCTGTTTTCTTATTTGTACATTTCCTGTACACGCTACACAGACAAAAGTTTGCAGATCATTTGTTTGGTATGTGCTTCTCTTTAAACATTTGCTCTGATAATAACTTCCACTCTTCTTGGAAGGATGTTAGTAAAGTCAGGTATTGATGTAGGTGAGGTGAGGAGAAGATTTGGGATTTTGAAGTGTGCTTGTGGACACTGTGTTCATCAGACACAATGTTGTTAGTAAAATCAGGTACTGGTAGGTGATGGGAAGGTGAGAAGGTGAGGAGGTCTGGGATGCAGTCAGCATTCACATTTCATCCCAAAGGTGTCTCAGAGCAGCTTCACACAGATAATGTGATGATATAAATGAATAAGTTCTTTATAAGTGTGTTTGTCCCTGATGAACAAGCTGGTGGAGACTGTGGTGCAGGAAAAACTCCCTGAGATGCAGAAGGAAGTAACCTTGAGAGGAACCAGACTCAAGAGGGAACATCATCCTCCACTGGGTGGCACAGATTGTCCAAG
This sequence comes from Silurus meridionalis, assembly GCF_014805685.1. Lineage (NCBI taxonomy): Eukaryota > Metazoa > Chordata > Actinopteri > Siluriformes > Siluridae > Silurus > Silurus meridionalis. The sequence continues at coordinate 28,468,921 of NC_060900.1, forward strand.
ATCTTCTTGTCCAAACCATGTAAAGCAGATCTTCGTGGAGCTGACTTTGTACACAAGGGCTTTGACCTGCTGGAACAATTTTGGGTTTCCAAGTTCAAGTGCAATGTAATGGATCTTACAGGACATGTAAAATAGAAGATGGCAGTAATACAAAAGCAATGTGCCAGAACATGTTATGGTAATATAGTGTGTGTGTGTGTGTGTGTGTGTGTGTGTGTGTGTGTGTGTGTGTGTGTGTGTGTGTGTGTGTTTATGCATTTTAATATTACAGTTTTATGGTAACAAAAATAAAGAAAGAGCAAAAAGAATCTTGCTTGAAATGATTGCTTTGTTCTTGCATTTACATTTTCCTTATTTCTGTTTGCCAAAAGAAATAAAAACAACCGTGAGATGTGAAAGAACATGAGTGAAAGTGTCACAGCAGATATATATATATTGATAATAGATTTGAAAAAACACAAACACACAAACTCTCTCTCTCTCTGCCTCTCTCTCTCTTTCTCTCAATCTCTCTCTCTCTCTCTCTCTCTCTCTCTCTCTCTCTCTCTCTTAATCTCTCTCTCTCTCTCTCTCTCTCTCTCTCTCTCTCTCTCTCTCTCTCAATCTCTCTCTCTCTCTCTCTTAATCTCTCTCTCTCTCAGTTTCTCTCTCTCTCTCTCTCTCTCTCTCTCAATCTCTCTCTCTCTCTTCTCTCTCTCTCTCTGCCTCTCTCTCTCTCTCTCTCTCTCTCTCTCTCTCTCTCTCTCTCTCTCTCTCTCTCTCTCTCTGCTCTCTCTCTCTCTCTCTCTCTCTCTCTGCCTCTCTCTCTCTCTCTCTGTCTCTCTCTCTCTCTCTCTCTCTCTCTCTCTCTCTCTCTCTCTCTCTCTAGAACAGCCTTTAATAAATATAGAGAAATGAAGATTAATTAGATGCATTTCCATTTTTAGTCTGGTTCCTCTTAAGGTTCCTCTCCCTCATATCATCTCTCATTACTGTCACCTCTGGCCGTTAATGATAAACTTATAGGGATTCATTTATGAATGTAACATTTACAGACAGTATGATGGAATTGAATTAAGGTTTGGAGATACACTGTATGACCAAAAGTAGCTCCCTACCATCACATCTACATGTGGAGGCACGTATCTTTGTAGGCTGTAAGATTTTGCCTTCACTGGAACTAAAAAATACAAACATGTTCCAGCATCATGATGCCCTGTGCACAAAGCGAGCTCCATGAAGACATTGGAGTGGAAGAACTTGCACAGAGTCCTGTTAACATCCAGAGTCTTCCTCATAACATCTAAGGGAGTTTTTCCTTCACCACAGTCTCCATGGTGCTCATCAGGAATAAACACGCATCATTCACCTTCACTGTTAAATTCTGTAAAGCTGCTTTGAGACAGTGCAATAGAAATAAACTTGACTTGACTTGACTTGGTATAACAGAATAGGGAATTAAACCTGGAATTGGATGCTGGTCAGATGTCCACAAACTTCTAACGATGTAGTGGATGTAGTAAATGTTATTGTCTTGTGTCATATACTGGTATGGAGGTCCATCATGATGAACAAACAGATGCACCATTGTCACTATTGTTATGTTGACTTCTGGAGTCTGATTGGTCAGAAGTTGAAGATTGCACCAATCACATTGGACATTATCTCAAAGCAGCTTTACAGAGATAAAAATATAAAGTAATAAAGTTGTATTAAAAAATGCAGAAGTTTAGTGTCTATAAGTTTGTTCTTTGTAATTATACGTTTCTCCATAATGAGTGATCCAGTGGTGACTGTGGTGAAAAAAAAAGTCCCTGAGACTTCATGAGGAAGAAACCTTGAGAGAAACCAGAACCTCATCCTCAACACTGAATGTTCATCATTACAGTTCCATCAGTGTTAAAGGTTCAGTGATGACGCTTACATGCAGAACTGTTCATAAAAACTGTGTTCCTGAGCAGATTGTAGCAGACTGTTGATATTAATTACAGTCCAAATCCATCCTCAAACTTCTTGAGTCGCTCAGGAACTTCATGGATCTTCTTTCTGTTAATGTGGAACCATCTCCAGTTGCACAAAGTGTCTCCAACTGAAGAGAACATTTTATAATTATTTATATATATATATATATATATATATATATATATATATATATGTGTATGTATATTTATTTTTGTCCTCTTTTCTTCTTCTTCTTCTTCTTCCTTGGTCTTCCTCTTTTCCTCCTTCCTGGTGTCTCCATCCTCAGTATTTTCCTACTGATATACCCCATGTCCCTCCTCTGCACATGTCCAAATCATCTCAATCTCACCTCCCTCACCTTGTCTCCAAAACGTCCTACATGCGCTGTCCCTCTAATAAACTCATTTCTAATCCTGTCCATCCTCGTCTCCACTTCCTGCTTCACCAACACCACATCATCCATCCTTCTCTCTCTCATTTAACTCTTTCATCAACTCCCTCCTTCTTCTCAACACACTCTCCTCACTAGTCAACACATTTCCATCTCCATCCTTTATTACTCTAACTTGCAGTACATCCTTCCCAGCTCGGTTCCTCTGCCTGGACAATCGGTATAAATCCTTTTCTCCTTCCTCAGTGTCCAACTTCTCCTAAAGCTCCTCATATGCCTTTTATTTTCCTTCACCACATCCCTCTTCACCTGCTGCTGCATCTCCTTGTTCTCCTGCCTACTTTTCTCATCACTCTTTACCCGCTGGTAGAAGTATTTCAGCTCTAACGGTGAAATAATTAAGTAGAAAAATACAGAGCCAAATTTAGAATGTATTTATTTGTATATTTATTTATTCATAATATTTTTCATTGGTAGTTTTGTTGGTTTTGTGTTTTTTGGTGTATGATTCTGTTTCTGAGTTTAAATTGCAGTGAAAATCTGTGGGGTGAAATACAGTGAATTTTAAATGATATTAAAGAAGTTCACAGTAAGAAAAAAAAGAGATTTGTATGTGATATATGTGTGTGTGTGTGTGTGTGTGTGTGTGTGTGTGTGTGTAGGGCTGTCAAAATAAACACGTTAAAGCATTAATCAGACATTATTGTAATGTATAAAGTTACACATTTTAAATACTGCATGTTTAAAAGCAGGTAAAACCAGCTCTATTCAACACATTGATTTGTAGCTAATTAGATATAAGATCATATTAAGGATTAATATATTTATATATTAGAGATTAGAAACTGAAATGATACTAAAAGTAAATAAATTGTGAAAGTACCGATTTTCATAAGATAAAAAAACAATGTCATTAGTCATCATTAGAACAAAACTAATCAGATTACGATATGAAATAAAAAATAAAGCTGAACATAGTAAAACTGTAATAACTGTAATAATACGTTCACACGTTTCCACGTAGAAATGTGAGAAGCTGATATCTGTGTAAAGATTTTCAACCTTAATACATAAAAACACCAAACCAGGTTTTTCGTTCCCAGTTACAGTCTGCTGAGGATTTCTCGAAGGTTTTCTTCCATATTCACTTTCCTTTTAGGGCTGAAAATGAACACGCTGCAGCTGCCGAGGTGACAACGAGAACGGCAAGGAAAACAATCACAGCAGTGCAAACACTGCCAGAGGCGGACGAGAAAAGAATTATAATCAGCAATGAGAATCACAACTTTCACTCTTCGTTCTGATGACTTTCTGTTTTCCTTCCGCTCCACTTCAGCTTGTTTTGAAAAGCAGGCTGGTGGTTTTGTTTGAAGTCAACAGAACCGACGTTCCACACTGGACCGAACGCAGCAGACTGCACAGCAAGACCGGGAAATAAACATCATTGGTGAGAAGATGATTTTCCATCGGTGGTTCTGTACACAGCATAGAGCACAGCACAGACTGTAATGGTTATATTTTTATCACAGGTTTTGAATGATATCATGTTTATAGTAACAGCTACATGCCTGCTGTCTGATTGTACAGGTTTTATTAAAGTGTGTATGATTTCTGAAATAAGTCTCGTGTCAGAGCTTTGTAGCAGGTAAAACTCCGTTTCCTGACACAGGAAAGGATCAAAGCCTTGTTTCTTGCTAACACGACATTCTTTGTGTTTTATTAACTTCAAAAAAATACAATTAGATTCTTTGTAAATCGTTAGTAAAACACATGGAGAATTTGTCTGGCGATGTTTCAGTGGTGTAGCAGTAAATTGGTAACGCATTCTTTTAACACTTGATGACACACAGAAGATTCATGCTTCATTAAATTGATATCGTTTGGTCTTCAAGAGAAAAAAAAAGCATGAATATGAAGGTAAGCTGTCACTGCTCTCATTAAACTGCCATTACACACAATCACTGTTTATTAGTTTATGAAGTTGGTTTAGATTCAAATTTTAATTGGGAACAACAAACTCCCACTGGCAGACCACCAGACCAACCTCCTTCACCATCCTCCCATCACCATTATATAACCACTCCATCCATCCTCCACCCTTTGAACTAAACCACTTCCAACCATCCCTCCATCCCCCTATGGCCAGAACCACACCCTACACCCCACACCACTTTTCCACTAAACATGTTCTATCCAACATGCTACTGAAACTTAATCATGAAGATTGCGACAGATGCCCAATTGTCCTGATTTGATCGATTTTGGTGGACCACACATTTGGTTCATTTCCTATTTACAGAATAAATAAACACAAATTGCCCCATAAAATGAAATTAATTTTGACCTTGGAATGAGGTTTATATTTTTTAAATAAAAGTACAAAATTGGTACCATCTCCGTGATGAAAAGTTCCTCCTTGGAAATGTACAAGAAATCCTTCTTCTCTAAATCAGGACACATTCCATTATTTCCCACTGTCATCATGAGAAGGTATGAGAAGGCTTCCTGCTTTTGGCTTCCACCTGTTTCCTTGAACCTGGTCCATAATTTTAACTAAACAAAAAAATCTCGTACAGAGTTGAACAGATGAAACCATGTTGCCAGTAAACAGTTTTTGGATCAGACTTTTGAAATGATACGATTTGAAAGGAAATGTGACACTTGAGTTTGAAACCTGCTTGGCTCAGGAGCAGGTGCTGCCTGGAGTCCAGGTGTGAGATTGGTTCTAGTGAAAGTAGAATAGCGAGAAAAATAAATGGCTGTCCGTTCGAGCTCATAATGACTATCCCTTATCGTGTTTAGTGTTTCAGACGATGTTGCGGTGCTTTGCCTGGGAAACAGCGAGCAAGATAATGTAGGGCTGAACAATGACGAGCCCAAAAGAGCTCTCGTGTGTTTAATTTTCCTGTGAATCCAAATTAATAAACAAATAAATCCATGCATAAATAATCTGGGAGATAAATAAACGAGCGGCAGCACAGCGGCGTCTGCAGCACAATGGCATCTCATTAACGGAGCACAACAGTGACAGAAAGTTGATGGGTGATTGTTTTTTTTTTTTGGATTAAGAGAAGGAGGAGGGGGTCTGTCTGATACATCAGAAAGCCAGGAAGAAACACAGAGGTGAAGCAGGGGAGAGCGTTATAGAACAGCACTATAACTCTCATCAGGTCCATCTCTGCACGTAATTAATGGTAATGACGCAGCTTGTTGCTCCCTGAGTGTTCTTCCACCCATCATACAAAAGCTTACAGTGCACGGCCTAATGGCATTGTGAGAGTAATTAAAAATATGCTGAGTGTGTATGGCGTGCATGCATCAAAGCGAAAAGCACGAGACCGTATTGTCCATCTCCACAACTCGTTTTCAGCTCTTTAAAACAAATGAACCAGGCACAGATCTTTTCCCAAGTCAGAGCACGGCTGGAACGAAGCAAACAGGTCAATAAGAGCAAATAAAGAACGTGGTAGGGGAGAGAAAGCGCATTACCAAACGCCATTTACACACCTGTCATCCTGCCAGTGCTCAATAACTCAGCTCATAAATAGTGAGAATAAAACAATAAACCTGCTGATATGCGCTCATTGTCGGCAGCATGGAAATCGTTTAATCACACGGTGAAGCCTGAGTAGCTTGTATAAGTACGCCATGAAGCCATGAGAAATCTTTAGTAAACCTCATGCTAATAAAAATATGAATGGGCCAAGAACTGTAAAGATATGAGCTGATAGGAGACGCAATTACTGTAATATCCCTGTCATTTCCTCAATTCATAATGATATAATAATATATATTGTGTGTGTGTGTGTGTGTGTGTGTGTGTGTGTGTGTGTGTGTGTGTGTAAAATTAGCCATAATGCTAAAACTACCTTGTATAGGTCCCCTTTATGTAGACTACACAAGAATCCTCTGAAACTCTTCTTAAAGAGTGCTTTGGAACCTGGCATCATGACTTCAGCAGCAGTTCTTGTAAGTTGCCAGCATTTTTTGTAAACCCTGGTCCTGGTCCAGCTTGTTCCCACTGAGGAATTTGGAGGCCAAGTCAGCACCTTGAACTTCATAGATCATTTCTGTCTTAAAGATTTAAACCATAAAAAACATTATAACCATGTTATAAATGTAACTTTGAGCTTGTTTTTAAATATTCTGTCCTACACTGATTATATATATATATATAAAAGGGGGTGTAACGGTACACATATTCGTACAGAATCATTTTGGTACAAGGCTTTTGGTTATCCTTTTTAGGTGTGAAACAGACTTAAAATCTATGTTCCCATAAGCAATGTATCAAGTGGTGGACTGCAAGTTTGTTTAGTCTCCACCCTGGACTTTGTGTGCATTTCTTTATTATTATTAAACATGAAAAAATGTTAGGGGTATAAAATAGAATCTAGAGTTAGCGCAGTGTCACTGTGGCTGCTCACTGTGTGCCAGAAATACGATTTGTTTTGTATATGCATGAAGACGATAAAGAATCCAGAGTGCTAGCGTTAGCCGCTAACAGGAAGTGGCTTCTTTATAATTTTCATGCAAAACAATTTATCGCTTCAAGCCTTTCTCTTAAAAGGAGAGAATCCTGACAATTTCACATATCGAGGGAGTAAATAAATGTAGGATGGAGGGAATGAAAAAAAATTTTGAAGTTAGCTAAAATAATTAGAACAATTAAGTAGAACATATCTTTAGAAAATTTTACATTAAATGTAAAACACACACACACACACACACACACACACACACACACACACACACACACACTAACACATCTATATTACCCAAATGGAGTCAAACAAATGTAAACTATTAAATTTTTCCATTTATTTTATTTTCATAAAAAAAAAAAAAAAAAAAAAAACTGGTATACCGTTACACACACACACACACACACACACACACACACACACACACACACACACATATATATATATATATATATATATATATATATATATATATATATATATATATATATATATATGTGTGTGTGTGTCATGTCAAGAGGCCAACGATGCAATGCACCAGGAAACACAATTGCTCCAAGCATGACTACCAGCCGGGTGCTGAATGGACAGCTCCGTTTCAGCACTAGTGTTGTGGAAAGTTCCAGAGTACATGGCAGAAATGGAGGTTGGCAAAATCAGACATGGCTGAAGACTAATAACGAGAGCGGCATCTCCTCACCATCCCTAAGCAGAGAGGTGTATAAAAGAAGACCATGAAGACAGTGAGGTGGAGAATTTTTGGCTCCCAACTAACGCTGGCACTCTCTTTTTCTTACCCTCTAGGAAGCAACAGCAGCAGCTGAGACAATTCCAGCCAAACCAGTGCCCCATACTACTATAACAACCGAGACACTCCTCTGCCCCAAGCTCTTATCCTGATCCCTTTCTCCGGCTCAAGCCTCAGAGCTCCCTTTTCCACACGTGGACCACCACACACTCTCGCTCTCACTAGTGTATGAACCACTTAAACATTACAACAATGATGAAATTATAATAATTGGACATTCAGACTCTTCCAGGTGAGTGAAGGTTTCTGTTTGAGTCTGGTTTCTTTCAGGTCATGTGATCTCAGGGCAGTTTTCTCTAACCACTGTTACACCTGGGTCGCTCATCAGGGATAAACTTAGAGGGATACATTTCTAAATGTTCTATTTCTATTCTTGATATGTTATCAAACATCTCATCAGTAGAAGGAGCTCCAGGAATCTAAATGCTAGATTGGTTAATAGTAGGATACAAAATGGAACAGTACAGGAAACTACATACAGAATACTGTAGATTCAGAATGACTTATCAGCTTATCATGTCTGGTGTTTCTTCTAGAACTTGTCGACACCTCCATTCTTTTTTTCTTAATGCACTCATGGTTTAAATACACGTGATTATCTGAAAGACCTTAACCCATTTTTTTCTCAAGGGGCCACTGTCCAGACTCAAATGTTAAACCGGGAAGTGGTTTGACCTTTTAAGATTGCCTTGGTGACAGCCTCGGTGGAAATGCGTTGCATCAGAGAACATCACTGTTTAGTTCTTTTTGAGGTGAAGAGAGCATTTACATTCTGAGGTGTTCCTATATCTGGCCCTTAGGTCACATTCCCAGAAGGTGAGTAGACTCCAGGCCAGAGACAGGGCCATCCTCATTAATCACATCAACGTCTCCCTCGCTCTCTCGCTCTCCCTCTCTCTCCCTCTCTCTTATTTCCTTTTCATTTCACTTTCGCAGGTCAGCATTGATTGAAAGCACTGGTTAATTTCTTGTTCAGGCGAAAGGAACACATAAAAGCACACTTTAACTTGTTTCTAATTGGACCCAGAGACATGAAAAAAAGATCCTAAAAAAAAATCCTAAAGATGTGCAAACAATTGGTCTGTTTTTCTTCCCTACTTTTACCAGGCACAAAAGCGATGTTGCTGATGATAATTGGTATGACAAAGACAGTTATGGGTTTCTGACAGAAACGTGTTTGAATCAGAGTTGATTTTCTTTCAGGATTTATGGTCAGTATGTAAATTTTACATTTCTGACATTATTTTTTTCAAGGCAGGAAATCAGGGGTACAAAGAGTTCTGTCCCATGCATTCGCCAACTTTCTGAAATGATTTAATACACTGTCCTGTGATTTACAGGATAATCATCTAGTTTGTTTACATTTCCTGCCTCCTACCTTAAAGTTGAGAACCTGTAGGTAATGGCTCTGGATACCTGATCTGACAGTCAGGGGTTCAAGCACTGGTATAGCTAAGCTGCTACATCTGGGGCCCTTGAGCAAGGCCCCTAACCTTCTGTGTTTAATTTCACTGTGCTGTAATAAACATGTGGCGTCAAGTATAACGCACCTTTGTTTTTTCTTTCTTGAAGGTAGGTAGATTATGTAATAAAAGCATTGGACTTGTTTAGGAAGGTCATGATTTTAAATCCATGCTCCACCTAGTGGCCACTCCTGGGCCCTGTAACCTCTTAGCTGCTCTCTGGTATAAATGCAAAGACGCTCTAAATAAAGGCGTCCACCAAACACTGTAAATGCACCAAACCAGGTTCCAAAGTGTTTTCTTTCTCTAATATCACATTAGAATTATTTGATTGTGTTACAATCTATTTGTTTATACTGTAGGAAGTGTGAATGTTGTGAAATGTCGGAGTTCTTGTTTATCACTGATGCTATTGCAGCTATAACAAATCGTTCCCTCACCAGCCCCTGTTTTTGTTCTTGCTCTAAATATGAATCAGAAAACAAAAAACACTGTGTTGTTACAGAGCAAGCAGAAAGCACTAAAAGTGGAGAGATGAATGATTTGGAGTCCCAGGAATGTTCCTCCAGTAACGTGTTGGAGCAGGTGCATGGACATAAACATCTAAAATCAGAACTGCTGTAATAGTGAATAGAACAAACCACTGACCACAAATAGGAATTTCACAAAATAATAATAATAAATAAAATATTAAACACAGCACCCAATCATGTCTGTTATCTGTCTCTCATTATGTTTGTTAGATTTGTTCTTCTGCTCTCAAACACCTTGATTATTATTCTCACCTGTTTTGTGTCTCGTCTTCACTAGTGTTTATACGCCGTTTTATTTTCCACTGATCGTTATTACAGTACTGAGCCATGCCCTGTGTTTTTCTTGTCTAATAAATTCACACTTTATCTAGTTTCCATGTTTACAAGGTTCGGGCTCCTACTTTTCGGCTTCTCTAATTATTCCTTTCCTCTGGCCCCAGGTAGCTCTCCTGGTGTTTCCTCTTCTGACCTCAACTTGTCTGTTTTCCCAATAATGAGTGTGGATCTGCTCTGTTAGACCACACTGTCAGTGATATGACCTCTGCAACAGACTCTGACTGTGTTTATCCAGAGTCTCTAAATCCAAAGACGTCCAATAAAACTGTGCCTTCAGCTTTGTGCTGTTTGGAGAAGAAGGACATTAGAACAGTTTCGATTTTTAAAACAATTTTAAATCAAATGCCTGCTTGAGTAAATTATATATAAAATATATCATTTATTTTTTATAAAAAATACATTTATTAAATCAATTTAATTCAACACACTTTTTTATTATATTGATTAAATGAAGTAATTAATTCAATTGGCACAAATTAAATACAGTTAATTAAATTAAATAATGGAAAAAAATGTAATTAAATAGTTTACATATACAGATACGGATGTGTAGGCAAGTGTGTGTGTGTGTGTGTGTGTGTGTGTGTGTGTGTGTGTGTGTGTGTTTTTATATTTCATTTTACAGTCAATTTTAATTTTTTTTACGTTTGTTACTCTTTAATGTTTCAAATTATCAAACTAATTTAAATATTAGTAAAAGTGAACACAACATGCAGTTTTTAGATGAAGGTTTTTATTATTGAGGGAAAACAAAATGCAAAACTACATGGCCCTGTGTGAAAAAGTGTTAAAACTGTGGTTTATCACACCTGAGTTGAATCTCTCTCACCACACCCAGGCCTGATTACTGCCACACCTCTTCACCATCAAGAAATCTCTTAAATAGGACCTGCCTGACAAAGTGAAGTAGACCAAAAGATCCCCAAAAGCCAGACATAATGCTGAGATCCAAAGAAATTCAGAAACAAATGAGAAAGAAAGTAATTGAGATCCATCAGTGTGTAAAAGGTTATAAAGCCGTTTCTAAAGCTTTGGGACTCCAGAGAACCACAGTGAGATCCATTATTCACACATGGCAAAAACATGGAACAGTGGAGAACCTTCCCAGGAGTGGAACAAAATTACCCCAAGAGCACAGCGACGACTCGTCCAAGAGGTCACAAAAGACCTGCAACAACATCCAAAGAACTGCAGGCCTCACTTGCATTAGTGAAGGTCAGAGTTCATGACAAAAATGGCGAAAATGGTCTGCATGGCAGAGTTCCAAGAGGAAAACCGCTGCTGATCTTAAAGAACATAAAGACTCGTCTCAGTTTTGCCAGAAAACATCTTGATGATCCCCAAGACATTTGGGAAAATACTCTGTGGACAGAGGAGACAAACGTTGAACTTTTTGGAAGGTGTGTGTCTCATTACATCTGGTGTAAAAGTACCACCATATTTCAGTTTGTAAATAAGTTCTGCATGTAAAAAGGATTGCATTTGGTACAAATAATATTATAAAGTTCTTCACACTCTTTGCATCTGGACAGTTTTTTGGTATTAATTTTAATTAAACTTTATGTTTATATTTGGAGAACATACAAATAAATCTTTTGGTCAAATAAAGGTTTAATGGTGAAAGAAAAACTGAACCATCATGTCTCCCATTCCACACTTCAACACCATGCAGGTCCGTCTGGACTGCGGCGCATTGGAACGACTTCACCGTACAACAAATAGTATTTCTAGTACAATACCCTGGCATTGCTGTGTATGTTTTCAAGTTTAATAATAATAATAAAAAAAAAATGCTTAATCAGCTCAAAATGCGAGGCGGAGACTAAACTAACTTGCGGTCCGCCACTTTATACGTTTATATTTATACTTTATACTGACGAAACTCATAGTGTGGGTTTCAAAGCTTTCAGGAGCTCAGTGATCAGAAACACTAATGTCATTAAAGGAAAACTCCATCCAGAGACACATTAAATGTATTTATATTGAGATATTAGTCAGGTGTAAACAGCTAATGTGCTGTTTTTTCGTTTGTGTGGGGTTTTTGGACGTGTTTATGTTTCTCTTTTTGTCCCGTAATTTTAGTATTTCTGCAGAACTTAGCAGGTGAATGCTGCTCTGATGTCACATGGGGACAGTGGTACCGCAGTTAAAATTACATTTTATCAGGAAAAACTGTTGCAACGTGACAACAATCATATCTTGCTACAGAAAAATCTTCTTCTTCTACTTTCAGCTTCTCCCATTAGGGGGCGCCACAGCAGATCATTCATCTCCACACCCCCCTGTCCTTTACATCTGCCTCTTTCACACCAACTACCTGCATGTCTTCACTCACCACATCCATAAACCTCCTCCTTGGTCTTCCTCTTTTCCTCCTTCCTGGTGTCTCCATCCTCAGCATTCTCCTACTGATATACCCCATGTCCCTCTTCTGCACATGTCCAAACCATCTCAATCTCACCTCCCTCACCTTGTCTCCAAAACGTCCTACATGCTCTGTCCCTCTAATAAACTCGTTTCTAAAAAATAAAGGTACCAAAAGAACTGAAAAGAGATTTTTACAGTAATAGTGGAACTTTTTTTGGATTCCCCAAAGAACTTTTCAGTAATTTTTTTTCTTAGTGTCATAAAGAACCATTTTCTACCAAAATTAAAAAAAAATAGCAAAGCAACTTCAAATAAATCAAGCGCTTATGAATCAATATTTTGGCATCATGAACGATTTCCTATAAGTTTAACCAGTGGTGGGACGTGTATTTGGTACCTGGGTCTTCAGTGAGGACGTTCCCGATTTAATCCACCTCTTAATACACCACCATCACATCATAATTATAGAAACCATCAATACAATACAAAAACACAATACAACAACACGTGGCATTAAAGAGAGACATTTAAACCCAGTTAAGACTCCAAACCGCTACACTACAATAACATCTGTGCACCTCCAACATCTGGAGCAGTTCAGAAATAAATTTTGGAATAAAACTGGAACATAACGAAATGTAGAAAAAGTGAAGAACTGTGAAAACTTTCCTGATGCACTGAACTTGTAGTTGAAAAGTTTCTGTCAACAAAACAAATTTCTTGTGTGTGTGATACACAATAATTATACAATTAAATCAATTTCATCTAATTCGAATTAGTTGGTTTGGCTTTTTTTTGTTTTGGTTGGTTGGTTGGTTGGTTGGTCGGTTAATTACATCTGTAACCAAAGCTGCTGGGTGGATTTTTTAAAAAATATATTAAAGCTTTTTATATATAAAAAACTGCTAAGTCAGAAAGGTATATGATACTGTATATCATACAGATTGGAAATTATGAGCACTAGTGAAGACTTGTTGGGGAAACCATATAGTATAAATGATAACACAAGTAAATTTGATACGCTTTAAACCAGTCTTTACTTCCACATTCCTCATTTTAAAAAGAAACCAGAACAGCTTGGTTTTATGCAGCACTACAGCGCCATCTAGCAGTCCACTTGAATAATGCAACTCATGCAGATGCGTACCATATCATTTCACTGGACATTTATTTTTACCCATACATACTATATTTGGCTGAAATGGAGACTGGAGGAGTGGAGGGTTGTTCTTACATTTCCTGTCTGATGTGACAATGATTTTCATTCCCTTTGATAGAGCTGTGTTTTAGTCCAGTGTGCAGTAATCTCACAGCTTTGTGTCCAGACACAATTTACTGCTGCATCCTAAACTACAGCCAGTAGCGCACAATAAGAGCTAATAACACTGCTGGCGTACCGTCACTTACCTGTGAGACTTAGTGCATCTAAAACTCAGAGGAGATCATTAGATTCTTATTTTGCTTTAATATTACAAAAGCATTGTGTCTGATTGATTGCAGTATTAGAAAATCACATTCTATCAATGCTACTGTTCTGTTCTCATCAGATTCCTCACACTTTCATCCAACCTGAACTCTCTGCAGCTTCTACCCAAAACTGAGCCTTCTACAAAATCCAGGCTTCTCTCCAAAACGATACTCCAACCCAATCTGGTGCTCTTGTCCAGCTGGAGGCTTCTGTCCAACAGGAAGCTTCTACCCAACATGGGGCTCCTACCCAAGCTTAGGCTTTGACCCAAACTGAGATTTCCACACAAACTGAGGCTTCTGTCCAGCATGAGACCTCTCCCTCAACCTGAGGCTCCTGTCCAACTAGGAGCTTTGTCCAGTATGAAGAATCCCAGGACTGCAGTTGGAACTCATTCAGCGTGTGGGTGTTGAACAAACACTGTAGGATTTTATTAAACACGGAGAGTAAAGACTCTGGGAATGTGAGAATCCGCTGTGTGGCTGCAGCGTGTTTTCAGTTCCATGTTTTTTATTTCATTATAACTGTCACCATTTTACTGTGAAAACTCCGCAGCAGTAAAACTAATGTTTAGTCATTACAATGTTTTGGGTGGAGTTTCTTATTTTTTAAACATCTGAGTAATGAAATGAAGTCGTTAATAATGTGTGTTGAGTTGAAGGTTTTAATTTCCCCTTTTTTATATTTATAATTTTTTTGTTTTTATAAAAATGGTCAAACAGAAATACTGCAATAATGAATAAGATTTGTGCCGTTAAAATGTATTTGGGCAACAAGTTATTATAGCGTTCATTCTGACCCATGTTAACTAATAACAGTGAAGTGAAGAAGCTTTTATCGTAATTTCAGCCATATATATGTGACGCAGTAACCCAGCCATTAGGGAGGCACAAGCCAGTGCATTCTTAGTGCCGGTCCCAAGCCCGGGTAAATGGGGAGGGTTGCGTTAGGAAGGGCATCCAGCGTAAAACACGTGCCAAATCAAATATGCGGATCACAAATGAGAATTTCATACCGGATCGGTCGAGGCCCGGGTTAACAACGACCGCCACAGGTATCGTTAGCCGACAGGGTACCGTGGAAATTGGGCTACTGTTGGTCAAGGAGGAGAAGGAGAGGAGGAAGACGCCTACAGAGACGGCAGGGAAAGGAGCAGTGTAGGAGAGTGGAGGTTCGGGTTGGTACTTTAAATGTTGGTACTATGACGGGTAAAGGGAGAGAGGTAGCTGATATGATGGAGAGGAGAAAGGTAGATATGTTGTGTGTTCAGGAGACCAAGTGGAAAGGGAGTAAGGCCAGGAACATTGGAGGTGGGTTTAAACTGTTTTATCATGGTGTGGATGGAAAGAGAAATGGTGTGGGGGTGATTCTGAAGGAAGAGTACAGTAAGAGTGTAGTGGAGGTGAAGAGAGTTTCTGATAGGGTGATGATCGTGAAGGTGGAAGTTGAAGGATGATGATAAATGTCATCAGTGCCTATGCTCCACAAGTTGGCTGTGAGATGGAGGAGAAGGAAAGATTCTGGAGTGAATTAGATGAAGTGGTAGATGGTGTACCTAGGAAAGAACGGTTAGTGATTGGGGCGGACTTTAATGGGCATGTGGGTGAAGGGAACAGAGGTGATGAGGAGGTGATGGGTAGGTATGGTTTTAAGGAGAGGAATGTGGAAGGGCAGATGGTGGTAGATTTTGCTAAAAGGATGGAAATGGCAGTGGTGAACACTTATTTTAAAAGAAGGAGGATCATAGGGTGACGATAAGAGTGGAGGAAGGTGCACACAGGTGGACTATGTGCTATGCAGGAGATGCAACCTGAAGGAGATTGGCGACTGTAAGGTGTTGGCAGGGGACAGTGTAGCTAGACAGCATAGGATGGTGGTCTGTAGGATGGTTTTGGAGGCGAGGATGAAGAGGAGGAGAGTGAGGACTGAAAGAAGAATAAGATGGTGGAAACTGAAGGAGGAAGAGTGTAGTGTGAGGTTCAGGGAAGAGGTCAGAGAGAGGCTCAGTGGTGTTAAGGAGGTGTTGGATGATTGGGCAACTACTGCAGGAGTGATGAGGAGGCAGCTAGAAAAGTACTTGGTGTGACATCTGGAAATAGAAAGGAAGACAAGGAGACGTGGTGGTGGAATGAGGAAGTGCAGGAGAGCATAAGGAGAAAGAGGTTGGCAAAACAGAAGTGGGATAGACAGAGTGATGAGAAAAGTAGGCAGGAGTACAAGGAGATGCGGCAGCAGGTTAAGAGGATGTGGCGAAAGCCAAGGAAAAGGCATATGAGGAGCTGTATGAGAGGTTGGACACTAAGGAAGGAGAAAAGGATTTGTACCGATTGGCCAGGCAGAGGGACCGAGCTGGAAAGGATGTACTGCAAGTTAGAGCAGTAAAGGATGGAGAGGAAATGTGTTGACTAGTGAGGAGAGTGTGTTGAGAAGGTGGAGGGAGTATTTTGAGCAGCTGATGAATGAGGAAAATCAGAGAGAGAGAAGGTTGGATGATGTGGAGATGGTGAAGCAGGATGTAGATAAGATTAGTAAGGAGGAAGTGAGAGCAGCGATTAAGAGGATGAAGAGTGGAAAGTCGGTTGGACCAGATGACATACCGGTGGAAGCGTGGAGATGTTTAGGAGAGATGGCAGTGGGTTTTGACCAGATTGTTTAACAGGATTTTGGAAGGTGAGAAGATGCCTGAGGAATGGAGAAAGAGTGTGCTGGTACCGATCTTTAAGCATAAAGGAGATGTGCAGACCTGCAGTAACTACAGGGGTATTAAGTTGATCAGTCACACCATGAAGTTATGGGAAAGAGTAGTGGAAGCCAGGCTGAGAGAAGAGGTGACCATCTGTGAGCAACAGTATGGTTTCATGCCGAGGAAGAGCACCACAGATGCCATATTTGCTTTGAGAATGTTGATGGAGAAGTATAGAGAAGGACAGAAGGAATTGCATTGTGTATTTGTGGATTTAGAGAAGGCACGACAGGGTGCCAAGAGAGGAGTTGTGGTACTGTATGAGGAAGTCAGGTGTGTCGGAGAAGTATGTAAGGGTGGTGCAGGACATGTATGAGGACAGTGTGACAGCAGTGAAGTGTGCAGTAGGTACGACAGACTGGTTTAGAGTGAAGGTTGGACTGCATCAAGGATCGGCCCTGAGCCCTTTCCTGTTTGCAGTGGTGATGGACAGGTTGACGGACGAGGTCAGACAGGAGTCTCCTGGACTATGATGTTTGCGGATGATATTGTGATTTGTTGTGAGAGTAGGGAGCAGGTTGAGAAGAGCCTGGAGAGGTGGAGATATGCACTGGAGAGAAGGGGAATGAAACTCAGTAGGAGTAAGACAGAGTACATGTGTGTGAATGAGAGGGAGGGCAGTGGAGTGGTGCGGTTGCAGGAGAAGAGCTTCAGAAGGTGGAGGAATTCA
Source organism: Silurus meridionalis (assembly GCF_014805685.1). Taxonomy (NCBI): domain Eukaryota; kingdom Metazoa; phylum Chordata; class Actinopteri; order Siluriformes; family Siluridae; genus Silurus; species Silurus meridionalis. The sequence continues at coordinate 28,486,125 of NC_060900.1, forward strand.
GGTACCTGGGTTCAACAGTGCAAAGTAATGGAGAGTGTGTTAGAAGTGAAGAAAAGAGTGCAGGCAGGGTGGAGTGGGTGGAGAAGAGTGACAGGAGTGATTTGTGATAGTAGGGTATCTGCAAAATTGAAAGGAAAGTTTATAGGACTGTGGTGAGACCTGCGATGTTGTATGGTTTAGAGACAGTGGCATTGAGTAAAAGACAGGAGGTGGAGCTGGAGGTAGCAGAGCTAAAGATGTTGAGGTTTTCGTTGGGAGTGACGAGGATGGATAAGATTAGAAATGAGTTTATTAGAGGGACAGCGCATGTAGGATGTTTTGGTGACAAGGTGAGGGAGGCGAGATTGAGATGGTTTGGACATGTGCAGAGGAGGGACATAAATTATATTGGTAGAAGAATGCTGAGGATGGAGCCACCAGGTAGGAGGAAAAGAGGAAGGCCAAAAGGAGGTTCATGGATGTGGTGAGGAAGACATGCAGGTAGTTGGTGTAAAAGAGGCAGATGTAGAGGACAGGGTGGTGTGGAGACGGATGATCCGCTGTGGCGACCCCTAATGGGAGCAGCCGAAAGAAGAAGAAGAAGAAGAAGAAGAAGAAGATATGTGACGCAGTACACAGTGAAATGAGACAACGTTCCTCCAGAACCCTGGTGCTCCATACAACAATCACAGAACAGAAACACAGGGTGTGTGCAACCTGGTGTAAACAGTGCAAAGACAACACAAGACAGTGAAAGACAAATACAAAAAACACAAAACAGCGCCACCAGTAAACCTGTTGTATGTTTCACACTGCGGTATGTAAGAGACGTAAAGTGAACATTGTAAGTAACAAAAATGTAAACAAAATGTTGTGCAAAGTGCAGCAGCAGCAATCCTGAAAAAGATGTTCAGTTCAGTTCAGTTCTGTATTGAGGAGTCTGATGGATTTAGGAGGGTGAAGAGTGTGTGTGAGGGGTGTGTGTGAAGAGTGTGTGTGTGTGTGTGTTTGTTTGTGTGTGTGTGTGTGAGGGGTGTGTGTGGTCATCCACAATGCTGTGCGCTTTGCGGATGCAGCGTGTGGTGTAAATGTCCATGATAGAGGTTAGAGAGACTCTGATGATCTTCTCAGCTGTCCTCATTATCCTCTGTAGGGTCTTGCGATCCGAGACGGTGCAATTCCCAAACCAGGCAGTGATGCAGCTGCTCAGGATGCTCTCAATGGTCCCCCTGTAGCACGTAGTCATGATGGGGGGAGGGAGATGAGCTTTCCACAACCTTCTCAGGAAGTAGAGACGCTGCTGGGCTCTTGATGATGGAGCTGGTGTTGAGTGACCAGGTGAGGTTATCAGTGACCAGGTGAGGTTATCAGTGCAGGTATGGTGAAATGTGATGCATCAAATTTAGCAAAAATTGTAAAAATTAATACTCACAGCCCGATGTTCAGAAGTGTATTGAACACGACCCGATGTTCAGAAGTGTATTAGAACACGACCCGATGTTCAGAAGTGTATTGAACAAGACCTGATGTTCAGAAGTGTATTGAACACGACCCGATGTTCAGAAGTGTATTGGAACACAACCTGATGTTCAGAAGTGTATTAGAACACGACCCGATGTTCAGAAGTGTATTGAACATGACCCGATGTTCAGAAGAGTATTGGAACACAACCCGATGTTCAGAAGTGTATTAGAACACGACCCGATGTTCAGAAGTGTATTAGAACACGACCCGATGTTCAGAAGTGTATTGAACATGACCCGATGTTCAGAAGTGTATTGAACATGACCCGATGTTCAGAAGAGTATTGAACATGACCCGATGTTCAGAAGAGTATTGGAACACAACCCGATGTTCAGAAGTGTATTAGAACACGACCCGATGTTCAGAAGTGTATTAGAACACGACCCGATGTTCAGAAGTGTATTAGAACACGACCCGATGTTCAGAAGTGTATTGAACACGACCCGATGTTCAGAAGTGTATTAGAACACGACCCGATGTTCAGAAGTGTATTAGAACACGACCCGATGTTCAGAAGTGTATTGAACATGACCCGATGTTCAGAAGTGTATTGAACATGACCCGATGTTCAGAAGTGTATTAGAACACGACCCGATGTTCAGAAGTGTATTAGAACACGACCCGATGTTCAGAAGTGTATTGAACATGACCCGATGTTCAGAAGTGTATTGAACATGACCCGATGTTCAGAAGTGTATTGAACATGACCCGATGTTCAGAAGTGTATTGAACATGACCCGATGTTCAGAAGTGTATTGAACATGACCCGATGTTCAGAAGTGTATTGAACATGACCCGATGTTCAGAAGTGTATTGAACATGACCCGATGTTCAGAAGAGTATTGAACATGACCCGATGTTCAGAAGAGTATTGGAACACGACCCGATGTTCAGAAGTGTATTAGAACACGACCCGATGTTCAGAAGTGTATTAGAACACGACCCGATATTCAGAAGTGTATTGAACACGACCCGATGTTCAGAAGTGTATTGAACACGACCCGATGTTCAGAAGTGTATTAGAACACGACCGATGTTCAGAAGTGTATTGAACATGACCCGATGTTCAGAAGTGTATTGAACATGACCCGATGTTCAGAAGTGTATTGAACATGACCCGATGTTCAGAAGTGTATTAGAACACGACCGATGTTCAGAAGTGTATTGAACATGACCCGATGTTCAGAAGTGTATTGAACACGACCCGATGTTCAGAAGTGTATTAGAACACGACCCGATGTTCAGAAGTGTATTGAACATGACCCGATGTTCAGAAGTGTATTGAACACGACCCGATGTTCAGAAGTGTATTAGAACACGACCCGATGTTCAGAAGTGTATTGAAACACAACCGGATGCTGAAAAAAACAGCTACAAAATATATTCTCTGTTTTGTTGATCCACACAAACTGTTTAAATTATTTTACTAAATGATTTCATTTCTGGAAACACAAAGACACTCAGACTTTATTTAAATAACTGCTATAATTTAATAAGAATTTAAGATTAAATGAAAATAAAGTCAAAGATTTCAGTATTATATATTAATGCACTAATAATATTTTTTAGTTGTACATGATTTAAACTGTAGGATTCATTATTTTTATTTGAAGTAATTCACGTCGGTTCCATTTGATTTTTCACTTTAGCACAACGATGTGAATAAAATCATGTCGTTAATGCTGCAGATGAAAAAGTCTACAAAAGACAAACATACAGTCAATCAAATTAATAATAATAATAATAATAATAATAATAATAATAATAATAATAATAATAAATAGTGTAATCAAAGCATTTTTAAATAAAATCAAGTTCATATACCTTTTATTATTAGTAGTAATAGTATTATTAATAAATGTAATAATTAAATAAACACTACTTCATTTATACATAGTCTTTTTTCATTATTGTAAAATTATTCTCAAACTGTAAAAGATGTTGTCTTTAAAATACAAATAAATACATATAAAAATATTTTTCACAAAATTCTACAGAAATTTACCAACCTTTAGCTTGTGCCTGCATGGACACTAAACCTTTATAAATAAAGATATGAAAATATTATTTATGTATTTGTACAGTACATGTGAGTGAGTGTTCTGTGGTGTTTGAAAGGCACATGTATGTTTCTATTGTTTCTATGCAACAAACTCAATAATGTAGTGATAAAGATTTCAATATAAGATTCCAAATCTATAAATGTCCAGATGTTCCACCTTATTTCCAGTGAAAAATCCTTCCTTAGCATGAAGAACAGCTTTACAGACTCTCAGCATCCGGACGCTTCGGTTCTCCGAACATTCATCTGAAATAAAACTCTCCAGAGATGTTCTTCACTAGATGGAGGTTTTTTTGTTCATCTGGTGCGGTGACTGGGCAGGTGGTTCCATGATAAATATCACTCCAGACGTCTCTCTAAATAACACGTACAGAACTCAGACGTGCGCTTCGTCTCAGCGTCTTGTTGTACGGTGAAGTCGCTTCCGATGAGCCGCAGTCCAGACGGAACTGCACAGTGATGAAGTGTGGAATGAAGCCATGATGCTTCACTTTTACTTTCCAGAACTTTTCCTGCTCCAAAACAACCTCAAACTGTTTGGATTTCACAGAAATGTCTTCCAGTCGTTCATTGTCCAATTACTTTTGTTTTTAATATAAATGCATAGAAACAAAATGAACCTGCATGTGTCTCAAACACCATCAAGTGTTTCCACACTTCACTGAATAAACCAATAAACAAATCACTGAAAGTTCATTTACCGAAAAGCTGCATGAACATCTGAAGGCATTCCGTGTCCCCGCGATCATACACCTTCATGAAACATGTAACATATTCTACAAATAAAACCAGACATTTTCATTTCAGACAGAGAATATGAATAGAATATCTAATACTGTAAATGGAATTGAAATAACAGTTTGAAGTGTTTACCCTGCTGCTGATTTATAATCTCTCCCACTATGTTCACTGTTAAAACAATCATTCACAATGATATATTTATTAAACTATTTCACTTCATCCACTTTATTGTTTATTGTTGGAGTTGGAGTAAATTAGGATAACAATTTAGATTTACGTTTTTTACTTAAATGTGAAGAATGCGATGAATTTCCTTACGTATGACGGTGTAGGAGAGCTCGCTGTAGTGACCAAAACAGCTTTTCACCGCTCCCAGGCCTTGTCTCAACCAACACAACAGGAAATCTTTCCAAATAATAATAATAACAAACAATAAAAAAACGATTTATTTGGTTGGTTATTTTACTCTTCCTTAAATTACATTGCAATATAACAGTGATTTCACTTTTTATTACACTTTTTTATTCACTTCTGCCATAGCAGCTATAAACACCCATCTCTCTTTTGTTCATCAGAAAGAAACCAAAAGTCTGAAATTCCCTGTGTTTGTGTTTATTCTGATCCAGGTCCTTGCTTTGTTACCGTTGCATGCCATGGTTTTGATCCTGGCCTTGTGTCCAAGCAACCAAACCACCATCTGAACTAACAAATACAACTGCACTTGTACATTTGATTCCTTCTCACCTGGGAGCTGCAAACAACCATCTTCCACCATTTGCTCCCATGTCCTGGAGACAGCTGGAGGACACGGCAGACTAGCAAGATATCTACTGTCCAACTCCACAAGATGTTCTTTAATACTAGGAAGTGGTAGCTTAGTGGTTACGCTGTAGGACTTCCCATCATAAAGGTCATGAGTTCAAATCTCAACACCACCAAGCTGCCATGGTTGGGCCCTCAATCGGGGCCCTTAACCCTTAGATAAACAAATGAGATAATTTAAAGGCGCTCTAGATGAGAGTGTCTGCTAATCAGTCGTATTATGCCCTGTTTGATTAATCTTGCATGTTTATAAGATAACAGACAGGGAATCTTGGGTTGCAGGACAGTGACAACCATGACATTCTCTCCCAGTATGATGTAGGACCAGCCAGTGTTCAGGATCTATGACCAAAGAAATCACCCCAATTGTGGGATGTGGGTCATCTGGCAACCCAAAACCCTTCACTGTATACTGGAAATAAAACATCAATAGAGGAACAGCAGATGAACTTTATACCAGTGTGAAATTATTTCTTTACAAATCCCAGTGATGTTGTGCAGATGGAGTCAAAAACATTGCAGCGATTCCAGGGCTTGAACCCCCAACCAAGAGCCTTAACCACTGAGCTACCACTTCCCCTATACATGAGGTGGTACAGAAAGGTCTCAAGATTCGCTCTGTTTACAAGAAACTACTTTATTTATCTATGTTTCCACACGATCACCTGCAAAAGAGTCTCCTTGTACAGCTTCCAGTGTTCTTCTGGACCATGTCCTGGAAGTCTTCTATTCTTAGCTCTCAAGCACCTTCTGTGATTTGCACAGGATCCCGACAACAAAACTGCGAGCTGGATCTTTATCTTCGGATGAATATCTGAGGCTCGACAGACTGGGACGTCAGGGGGGTAGAGACAGATTACACTGTATAGTGCAGCATGTGCAGTTCTGCCTAAGAAGTGTTTCCTATGTTTACCTTTTTAATTTTAATTTGTGTCTTTTTATTTTCAATCACAATGACATTATATTGTAATTTTTTAGTCAGTCCACTAGTAAAGAACAATAAAAAAGTCCTGTCCAGTCTCTTATCATCAATATCCCACATACAGTAATGTGTAAATTTGTGCTGTTGAAATTCATAGTTGCCAATTCAGCCTCGTGCATTTTCAATACTTATAATCCAAAACATAGTTTACATCAGGAAATACTAAAATAAAGCATTTTTATATTGAAAAAATGACTAAACATTTTGACATCTTGTTCGTAAACAATGATAAAAGGACTTGTTATTTTGATGGTAATGAGATGTTCATTGACACAAATACTTACTTTTGAGTGAAGTACTGAGGATTTTGAGCAAAAAACAGGCTTTTGCAAGAAATCCAATGTAATGTGCTGTTTGTACACATTGTTATGAGAATGCACTTACTGATTTGCAAATATTAAGGATGATTTAAAAAATGCTCCAAAGCAACTGAGAAAAACTGTAATATCATTCTCAGCCCAACCCCCCTACCAGCCCAACCCCGCCCCCCTACCCAGCCCAACCCAGCCTCCATCCCAAACAAAAACATTCATAGAGTGAGTATGGGGCTGTTAGGCAGTGACTGAGGCGGAAGCCGATGCACCAAGACCCAAATCCTTTAATGGCAAAAATGCAGCAAAACACAAAGAAACCAATGCAAACAATAACGGACGCTAAAGTGGGGTAAGAGAGGCGGTTATATAGGCATGACAAATGCGAGGCAGGTGGTTGTAATCAGTAGGATGGCGACGAGCTCCGAGCGGGCGGGGCACGTGCAGGCGAGGAGGAAGGGTGCTCCCTGACATCACCCCCTCCCCCAGGGGCGGCACCAGACGGCCTGACCCGGCGACGAGGACGGCCCCTAGCCCGGGCGCCGCCGGCGGGATGCGGCGTGGAACTCTGTCAACAGAGCAGGATCCAGCACGTCCTGCCGGGCCACCCACATCCGCTCCTCCGGACCATACCCCTCCCAATCCACCAGATACTCAAGGCGACCCGCTGCCTGGAGTCCAGGACCTCCCGCACAGCGTAGACCCCGGGTTGGTCCACGACTTCCGGCTGGGAGGGCGCCGCAGGGCCACCTGGGGGGCGAGAGACAGGAGAGGCACAGGGTTTGAGCAAGGACACATGGAAGGTAGGGTGGATGCGGTACCTCGGCGGCAGTTCCAGCCGGTAGGACACGTCGTTGACCTGGCCGGCGATCCGAAAGGGCCCAATGAACCGGGGGCTCAGTTTGTGGCTGGGCAGCTTCAGCCTCAGGTCCCTGGTAGACAACCACACCAGGTCCCCGGGACGGAAGCGCGGAGCGTCCAGCCTCCGAGCATCAGCGTGTCGGCGGGTGTTGCGGAGGGCCCGACGCAGTTGAGTGTGGGCCGACTCCCAGATCCTACTGCTCTCCCGGAACCAGTAATCCACTGCGGGCACGTCGCTGGGTACATCCGACCAGGGGAACAGAGGCGGCTGGAACCCCAGCACGCACTGGAACGGGGTGAGCCCTGTCGTGTCCTGACGTAGTGAATTCTGAGCGTATTCCGCCCAGGGCAGGAACCGACACCATTCCCCCTGGTCCTGGCTGCAGTAGGTCCTCAGATAGCGGCTCAGCTCCTGGATCTTACGCTCAGCCTGGCCGTTGGACTGAGGGTGATATCCCGACGATAGGTTAACCGAGACCCCCAGGAGCCTGAAGAACGCCCTCCAGACCCGCGATGTGAATTGAGGACCCCGGTCCGAGACGATCTCCTCAGGCAGTCCGTAGTTCCGGAAAACATGATGGAACAGCGCTTCCGCTGTCTCGAGGGCGGTGGGCAGGCTCCTCAGAGGCACAAAGCGGCAGGCCTTCGAAAAGCGGTCCACCACCACCAGGATGCACGTGTTCCCTTCCGACTGGGGCAGATCCGTCACGAAGTCAATGCCCAGGTGAGACCATGGGCGTTGCGGGACGGGAAGTGGCATCAGTTTGCCCACGGGCAGGTGGCGCGGGACCTTGGCTGTGGCGCAGCTGGGACAGGCCTGAACAAACCGCGTGACCTCCCCGGCCATACCTGGCCACCAGTAGCGTGCTTGGATGAGCCGGACCGTCCGCTTCTCACCTGGGTGACCCGTTCCAGGCCCTTCATGGACTGATCGGATGAGACCGTGTCTGCAGGAGGACGGGACAAAGACACGTCCTTCCGGACACCCCGCAGGCGTGACCTCGTGCCGGGATGCGTTTCGTATTTCTTGGTCGATGTCCCAAACGATAGGCCCCAGGATAAGAGCGGGGGGAATAATCGGCTCCGGGTCGCTGGGTTCCTCCGGCCCATACATCCGAGACAGCGCGTCGGCCTTGCCATTCAGGGCACCCGCCCGGTAGGTGATGTGGAATCGAACCGGTGAAAAAGAGGGCCCAGCGTGCTTGGCGTGGGTTGAGTCTCCGTGCCTCTCGCAAGTACTGAAGGTTCTTGTGATCGGTGACAACAGTGAACGGATGCTCAGCCCCCTCCAGCCAGTGTCTCCACTCCTCCAGGGCCAGCTTGATAGCCAGGAGCTCGCGGTTGCCGATGTCGTAGTTTTGTTCGGCGGCGGAGAGCTTGTGGGAGAAGAAAGCACAGGGGTGGAGCTGTGCCGGGTTTCCTGATCGCTGGGAGAGTGGCCCCTACCCCAGTCGAGGAGGCGCCGACCTCGACCACAAAGGGCTCCTGGGGTTTGGGTGACGAGCACAGGAGCACTACAGAAGCGCTGGCGGAGTTCTTGGAAGGCCGCCTGGGCCTCCTCGGTCCACTTCAAGGTCCGAGCCTTGCCCCTAAGGAGCGAAGTGAGGGGGGCTGTAATCTGGCTGTATCCCTGGATGAACCGGCGGTAGAAGTTTGCGAAACCCAGGAAGCGCTGGAGCTCCTTGATCGACTCTGGAACGGGCCACTCTCTCACCGCCTTCACCTTCCTCTCGTCCATCTGAATCCCCTTGGCACTGATGATGTAACCCAGGAAGTGGGTCACTGGACGGTGGAACTCACACTTCGAGAGATTTAGGTAGAGCTTGTGAGAACGGAGCACGTTCAGGACGGCTCGCACATGGTCCCGGTGTTCCTCCAGGTTCCTGGAATAGATTAAAATGTCATCTATGTAGACCATGACGAACCTTTGGAGATAGGGCCTAAGTACCTCGTTCATGAACCCCTGGAAGACGGCGGGAGAGATGGAAAGGCCGTACGGCATGACCCGGTATTCGTAGTGCCCCGAGGGTGTGATGAAGGCAGTCTTCCACTCATCTCCCTTCCTTATGCGTACCAGATTGTAGGCACTCCGGAGGTCGAGCTTGGAGAAGACTCTCGCCTCCCTCAGGTCCTCCAGAGCTGCGGGCACGAGTGGAAGTGGGTATGGAAGTGGCGCGATCTGGGAGTTCAGCTGTCGATAGTCGATGCAGGGACGAAGCCCTCCATCTTTCTTCCCCACGAAGAAGAAGCTGGACGCAGCTGGGGAGGATGAGTGTCTGATGAACCCTTGTCGGAGAGCCTGCTGGATGTACTCCTCCATCGCGTGGTGCTCAGGCGTGGATAGCGGGTACACTCGGCCCTTGGGTAGCTTAGCGCCGGGAAGGAGATCAATGCAGCAGTCCCAAGGGCGATGAGGGGGGAGACGAGTGGCGGCCTGGGCGCTGAACACATCCTTAAAGGCCTGATACTCCTCAGGAATCTCCACCTGGGCCGTGGTGGTGGCTTCCTCCACCCGGGTGGCGCCGATCATTGCTTCCGGGATCCGCGTCGGAAGTTGAGTGAGACAGTGTTCCTTACAATGGGGACTCCACTCCAGGATGTCACTGCAATCCGCAATACAGGCACCTCCCTGTGGCCAGACGGCGATTTCTCTCTCCTCGGGATAGTCTTTGTGAACCCAGCTGCATGGGTTCGGGATCCAGAGCCGCCGTTGCCCCTCGCAGGCATTCTGGTTGAGGTGGAGTCTGATGGCATGCAGCTAGACGCTGGTAGAGCCCGATAGATTTTTGAATGAAGCTCTCCAATCCCACAGAGTCCTCATGCACGGCCATGGCTTGTTTCAGCTCTGGATTTAATCCCAGCCGATAGATGCTGAGCAGCGCTGACTCGTTCCAGCCACTAGATGCCGCCAGGGTGCGGAAACGGAGGCTGTAGTCCATGACGTTGTCATCTCCCTGCCGCAGACTGAGCAGTTGGTCGGCCGTGGTGAGGACGCCGGAGGACGCGCAAAACACTTCCAGGAAGTGCGCGGTAAACCGAGCATAGGACTGCGTAGCAGGGCTGGCGGCGTCCCACAGTGATTGTGCCCAATCCAGCGCTCTTCCGGAGAGTAGCGAGATGAAAAACGCTACCTTCGAGCGTTCGGTGGGAAATCGCTGCGGTTGCATTTCGATATACAGATTCACGTGGAGTAAGAATCGGCGGCATGCTGAAGCCTCTCCGGAAAAGGCAGCCGGGAGCGCCATAGGAGTACCGGTGGAAGCGGGGGGGTTTTGCCCAGCCGTGGCAGAAGGAAACGCCTCTCTGAGCGCGGCGACGAGCTCCCGAACCGAAGCGGATGACGTGCTGGGTTGTTCATCCATCACCAGGTACGAGCCGGGTTGATTATCTTTCACTTCTCCTTTTCTTCTCTTTTCGGTCCGTTATTCTGTTAGGCGAGTGACTGAGGCGGAAGCCGATGCACCAAGACCCAAATCCTTTAATGGCAAAAATGCAGCAAAACACAAAGAAACCAATGCAAACAATAACGGACGCTAAAGTGGGGTAAGAGAGGCGGTTATATAGGCATGACAAATGCGAGGCAGGTGGTTGTAATCAGTAGGATGGCGACGAGCTCCGAGCGGGCGGGGCACGTGCAGGCGAGGAGGAAGGGTGCTCCCTGACAGGGGCAGTGTGAATCCTGCCCCAGCACAAGAAGATTAAAACACCAACCTCACAGACATTTGATTTGATTTGATTTGATTTGATTTGATTTGATTTGATTTGATTTGATTTAAATTACAGGAAAAACAGATTCCTCATTTATAACATTACAAAAAACAGAAGATTTTCTAACAAACACTTAAAATAAACAAGCACAAGAAAGTAACAGTTAATGATAAAATACTAAAACTGACAAAATAACCAAAACCCAAAACCCCACATGATCTGGAGGTGTATTTCTTAAAAGTGAATCACACTAGAGATAACTATCTGCTCCCTGATTGGTGTAGAAGAAGGTCACATGATGGATGTGTTTAACACGCTGCAGTTGCTGAAATCATCTCATTAATGCCGCAGATGTAAATATCTGAAAAGAGAAAAGCACCTTGTTAGTACCTCAAACAACCCTATAATTAGCTTGTGTTTACACGACCCTCACATTCCCACGTCGTTCCGCTCAGTTATGGAAAACAAGACCTTTGTTTTTTACAGCTCAGTTTTAATCTTGTTTCGGTTTCTTGTTCCACGTTCTGGTTTTGCTGCGTTTGTTTGCCTGATGTTGTCCAGTTTTATGTTTGCTTGCATATTTAATAAAATGTTGTGATTGGATTCATTCATATCCTAATTACATGACATTAATCATATTAATACTATTGTTAACTTATAATAATAATAATAAGAAGAAGAAGAAGAAGAAGAAGAAGAAGAGGTAATAGAGTGTGTTAGAGAAGTAAAGGCAGGGTGGAGTAGGTGGAGGAGTGATAGAAGGAAAGATCTGCAAGAGAAAAGACAGGAGGTGGAGCTGGAGGTGGCAGAGTTGAGGATTTTGATCAGGAGTGATGAGGATGGACAGGATTAGATATGAGTTTATTATATGAAGAGTGCAGGTGGGACGTTTTGGAGAAAAGGTGATTGAGATGGTTTGGTCATGTGCAGAACTTTGTGCATAGTGTACATCAGTGGAAGAATGCTAGGAAAGGAGGAAAAGAGGGAGGACAAGGAGAAGGTTTATGGATGTGGTGAGGGAAGACATGCAGGGATTTGGTTTGAAGGAGGCAGATGTAGAGGACAGAGGGGTATGGAGAAGGATGATCCACTATGGCGCCCCCTAATGGGAGAAGCTGAAAGAAGAAGCATACAAACAAAAATACAGTACCTTTGGCGAAGGTTGTGATGAATGGTGGGAAGGAATCTTTACACACAACAAAACAAACAGTAAAGACACTGATAAATCCGAGTGAAAATAAATGACGTAAATGATTGTAATTTAAACAAAATGGACTTTACCGTGATGAGCAAAGTTCACGTTCATGCACAATTCATAGACGTCGTTAAAAGCGGCAAAACAGTCTGAATATTCTGAGAAAAAGAATTCCGTATTTAGTGCGTAGATTTGTGTTTTATATAAACTGACTTCCAAAAAAGTTGGGACTCGGTGAATACAATAAATTGCAAATCTCATAAAACCATATTTTATTTTCAATAGAACACAAAAAAAACATATCAAATAAAAAAACTGAGGAAATTTACAATTTTAAGCAATTAAATTGGTAATTTTGAATTTAATAACCACAACAAATACACAAACAGCTTGCTTAAGGTATATTTTCCATCTAAAGAGGTTAATACGCAGCAGGTCAGTAAGACTGGGTATAGATAGTGTATCTTTAGAGGCTCTCCGAAGTAAAGATGGGTGGAGCTTCACCTATCTGTCAAAGGTTGTTTCTACCTGGTCATAAGTACGGTTTGAGTATTTTTGAGCATCGCTCTCCACATTCAGTCCCAATTTGCTCTTATAATTTCCTCCACTCTTCTGGGAAGATGTTTCACTAGATTTTGGAGTGTGCTAATGAATGTTTGTGTTAATCATCCACAAGGGTGTTACTAAAGTCAGGCACTGATGTAGGTTAGGAGGCCTGGGGTGCAGTCAGTGTTCACATTCATCCCAAAGGTGTTCAGAATGAATGAGATCAGAGCTCTATAGCAGACCACTCAAGATCTTTCTCTCCAAAGCATGTAAACCAGATCACAGGGGCATTGCTATGCTGGAGCAGGTTTGAGTTTTTATGTTCAAGTAAAAAATGTTCTTATAGCGCATCTAAAGATGTCCTGTACAACTGAGAGCCTCCATTTGTGTGGTAACCGTTTGGAGAAGAACCACACATAGCAGGAAAGGTCAGGTGTTTTATTAAAAGCATCACCACACAGAGAGAAACATGACCCTGTCTTTCTTGAGACATCGAATTCAAAAAGACCTTATTTTTTCCCCCAAATGGCACAAAAAAATAGTAAAATTTCCTGTTTAAATATTTAATATGTTTTCTATGTATTATTGCTAATAATATATATATATATATATATATATATATATATATATATATATATATATATATATATATATATATATTTTTTTTTTACATTTTACACAGTTTAATTCTTTTTTTAAATTGGGGTTGTATAATAATCTAAATCCAGATGTGGTGGTATTTACCTTTCCAGTTGTCACTGAATTGACTTGCTTTGTTGTTTCCTGTTACCAAAGAGAAAGAATCAAATTTAAAAGACGATCACTTATAAAAGTTATTATATTATCCATAGTAGGCTTCGTAATTAAGCACAGAAGCTCCGCCCCTTTTCCCGCCCAGCTCGATCTTTTTAACGTGAAATAAAACCTACAGTGTGTATTTGTCTCAGCTACCAGAGTTCGGGCGTGGCTCTGGGGATTACTGTTCATTCAGATGCATCAGTGAGATTAGACACTGATATTAGATGAGGTAAGGAGTCTCCAGTTCCAGTTTACTCAGTGGGGTTCAGTGGGGTTGAGATGGTCAGGGTTCTATGCAGGACATTTGAGTTATTTTACTTCAACCTTTATATAAAGACACCATGTCTGCATGGAGCTCGCATGGTACACCTCAAACCTTGAGCAGCACAATCTCAATACACATTCCCAGATCTTTACTCTACAACAAAATCTTTACCAAGAACTCGCAATTTACCAAAAAGCCGCATGGAGGCTGGAATGCACATTTTACTGTACTGAGGAAGAATCTTCATGGCACATTCAGAAAGTTCTGAGGACAATAAAAAAACAGATTACTGAGAACAGAGGAACGCAACATATACAGAAACTACAGGTGATTTTAATTTCATACAAAAAAATAAACCTCAATACATTTTTGTTTACCTTGATTTAGTTCATTTAAATATTTTGCTGCAAGAGACGTCAGAAAAAGAAAAAAAATATTTCAGCTTGGAAATAAAATTCATGAAAAAAAATCTAAGATAAAATTAAGTATTTTAAGATACATTCACAAAACTGCATTTTAATTATACAAGAAAAAGCAATTGCACAGATTCTATTTTAAAATATTATTAAGTTTTAAATATTCAATAATATATTAAATTTAATTTTTAACACAAATGTATTAAAAACTTACTCAGAGTTTTTATAGTCTGAAGATCATAATGAGAGACGCAGCCAGTCACCCCGTTTATGAATTTTTCGATCCAGCACACAATGTAAGCTTTAATATAAAAATCATTCAAGATCATTTAAAATGTAAATAGTTTTAATTGAAAAAATATTTAATTAAATTATATTTCAAATTAAATTTTTAGTTCTACAGAAAGAATGTTCATTTTTAATTGATAAATTTTGGCCGTATAATTTTAATCCCTAAATTCCATGTACATGAAAATAATTGTAGAAAATAAAAACCTTGATCGGTGGACTTTTTGTTGTCCTCCTGTGTGAGAGTCAATACAGCATCCAGCATACACACTGGAATAAAACACACAAAAAGATTGCATTATACATACACATAAACTTATAGCATCGTTTCCATAGCAACGGCTCTATCACAGCTCTATCACATGTGCGGCACACGCTCCACATACGCTGATTAAAAATCTGTTTAATGTGGTGACACTTGCAGTAATCAGATGCAGTAATATGGAAGGAGTTTCCAGGGTCAGAGGTAAAGCTGGTACTCAGACCTCTTCAGGACAGAGGAGTTCAGTTTCTTTACAGTTTTGTAGAACAAGAGAATATTCTTAATGCCACTTCTCCTGCAGAAGCTGCCTACTGCATGCCAACCTTCATCTAAAGCAGATTGAAGTTTCCGTAATGAGAAGTGGCAGCTCACTGGTTAAAGTTCTGGGATCCTGAGCAGAAGGTCAGTGGTTTAAGCCCCAGCAGTGTTACTTTTGGGGACCTTAAACAAGGCTTCAGCATGACATGTAAATATCAATATTTAAGTATTTTGTGTCATTTATGAATAAACAAGAAAAATCTGTAGTCATTGAGACGCCACTGTGATGTGAGTAAAATAAAAAACTGCTGGTTTTGGAAAAAAAATACAAATATAATAAATAAATTACCTACGGAGTCGATGGGTTTCTCTCCGAACATTTTGAGACATTTAGAAAATTCAATCATATCATCTGTCACAGTTTTCCCTGTTAAAAAAAGTAACCATTTATTATTATTATTATTATTATTATTATTATTATTATTATTATTATTAATAAATAAGATTAGGTCACAGATTAGTGTCACTTTATTCAGGACACAATTGAAGTACAAACCAGCCTGAATCCACAGAGATTCAATAGATGCTGATGGATTCTCTTTCTTCACTGAAAAAGGTGAACAAACATGATGATTAGTGCACACACACACACACACACACACACACACACACACACACACACACACACACACACACACACAATGCTGAAATTTCTCACTTTCTGTTACGATGTCATTAATAGTCTGGATCAGACACCGTGATGCAGCATCCTTACAGTTCTGGATGGAGCAGTCTGCAGCAGAAAACCAACATTTACTCACATTTATTCACACTTTTATTCTCCTTTATTTAAATGGAAAGTCACTAAACACATCACAATAACCTGAAAGAGTTTAGTTTGAGTTACCTGCAAATTCAGCCATCCGCATTTGTCCATATTTATCAAAACAAATGTTATTGTCCAAACACTGCTCTTTCATACAGGCTGTAGGAATGAAGACAGTTTTATTATTATTATTATTATTATTATTATTATTATTATTATTATTATTATTATTATTATTATTGGTTTTATTATTATTATTATTATTATTGGTTTTATTATTATTAATATTATTATTATTATTATTATTATTATTATTATTATTATTATTATTATTATTGGTATTATTATTATTATTATTATTATTATTATTTACATTTATTTATTGATTTATTTGTATTATTATTATTTTAAAAAAAATGTTTGTGGAATCAATAAATAAGTTTAAAATTAATCTCAAGCTTCTGTTCACACACTTTCACACATTTAGATCTATTTGATTTATAAACATGGGCATGGCAGCGATCCCCAGACAAATTCTGTGTCTAATCAGAAAACATTCATTCAGACATGTTTGGATTTTTCATTTAATAATAATATCAGATGGTCTAAATAGCTGGGTTCTGCTTCAAAATGGTCTGATTTCAGACTAAACTTTTATTTTGATCTAAACAAATCCTATTCTGGTCAAAAAACGGTCTGATTCTGGTCTAAACTGGTCTAATTCTGGTCTAAACTAATCTAATTCTGGTCTAAACTGGTCTAATTCTGGTCTAAACTAATCTAATTCTGGTCTAAACTGGTCTAATTCTGGTCTAAACTAATCTAATTCTGGTCTAAACTGGTCTAATTCTGGTCTAAACTAATCTAATTCTGGTCTAAACTGGTCTAATTCTGGTCTAAACTAATCTAATTCTGGTCTAAACTGGTCTAATTCTGGTCTAAACTGGTCTAATTCTGGTCTAAACTAATCTAATTCTGGTCTAAACTGGTCTAATTCTGGTCTAAACTGGTTTGATTCAGATTCTATTGTTCATTGTTTTCATTTAATATTTATTAAAACTTCAATGCATCACAGGTATAAAGCGTGAAATTATTATAAATGTGATACTTTTGCTTTCATTTCAGTATAAGAGATGTGACACTTTCACTTTCCCAAACAGAGATGTGTTACTTACAGAACATCAGGAGAAGAGTGACGTGGTTCAACATTTTACTGTAGAGATGTGCAGCAACTAAACGAGAGAGAGAGAGAGAGAGAGAAAGAGAAAGAGAGAGAGAGAGTGAGAAAGAGAAAGAGAAAGAGAAAGAGAGGTGGGGGTGGACAAAAGAAAAGAAAAGAAAAGAAAAAAGAAAAGGAGAGAAAGAAAAGAAAAGAAAAGAAAAGAAAAGAAAAGAAAAGAAAAGAAAAGAAAAGAAAAGAAAAGAAAAGAAAAGAGAGAAAGAGAGAGGTGGTAAAAAGACAGAAAAGATAAGGAAAGTGAGAGAGAGAAAGAACAAAACAGTTAATATGCATAAAGAAAAGAGTATAATAATAATAATAATAATAATAATAATAATAATAATAATAATAATAATAATAATAATAATAATAATAATAATAATAATAATAATAATGTAATTGGTTAAATATACATAGTATGCACACACACACACACACACACACACACACACACACACACACACACAGAGTGTACGCACCAGGAGATTAGTGATCCTCTACTTTGTCAGGTCACCTGAATGTGGTAAAACACAGCAGTTTCTTTTATAGATAAAGAGTGGGCGTGTCCTAAACCACACACACACACACACACACACACACACACACACACACACACACACACACACACAAACCTCTCTGTGTTAAATTGCCACACAGACACTGAAACTCATGTTTTACACCATAACAGAAACTGTTGAATTCCTAGAAATTGCTGTGCTGTAAATCTGGTTTGTTTAAAGCAGATCCAAAAAGACCTTCAAACATTGATGAACCCAAAACTTCACTGGCACCCAGATTCCTGCCACTAAGATAGATAGATAGATAGATAGATAGATAGATAGATAGATAGATAGATAGATAGATAGATAGATAGATAGATAGATAGATAGATAGATAGATAGATAGATAGATAGATAGATAGATAAATATATAATAATAATATAATAATATAATAAATATAAAGGCTATGAAGGTTACAGATCACAGGATTATGGCATTAAGGAGTAGCAAGCTGAATAAACAGTCTACTATATATAAAAAAAATATATATATAAATATATACACATACATTATATACACAGATTGATGTGAAATGTTGGGCAGAATGTACAGTAATGATAAATATACATACAGATATAAAAAGTGCAGATGTAATGAGGAGTGAAAAGATATAATATGAAGTATGTACATGTATTGTACAGAGGTTATATACAGTCTTTTGTTTATGTTTGTTTTGTAGTGGTTTAGCGGTGTAGTGTAGAGTTCAGTAGTGTGATGGTGGATGTTGTGTAGTGATTAGCGGTGTAGTGTTGAGTTCAGTAGTGTGATGGTGGATGGAAAAAAGCTGTCCCTGAACCTGCTGGTTCTGGTGCGTAAGTTTCTGTATCTCCTTCGTGATGGAAGGAGGTTAAACAGTTTATGACTGGGATGTGAAGAGTCCTTGATGATGCTGTGAGCTCTGCGCAGACATCTGCTGTGGTGAAGGTGTTCAATGGCAGGTAGTTGGGTGCCAGTGATGCGTTGGGCGGTTTTGACCACCCTTTGCAGTGCTTTACGTTCACACACAGTGGAGCCTCCGTACCATACAGTGATGGAGTTGGTCAGGATGCTCTCAATGATGCAGCGGTAGAAGCTCGTTAAAATCCCTGGGGACAGATGAGATTTCTTGAGACTTCTCAAGAAGTACAGGCGTTGTTGTGCTTTTTTAACCAGATCTGACGTGTTCTGCTGCCAGGACAGATCTTCAGAGATGTGAACTCCCAGGAACTTAAAGCTGGAGACTCGCTCTACTTCAGTTCCATTGATGTTGACTGGTAGATGTCTCCTGCTGTTGGATTTCCGGAAGTCCACAATGAGCTCTTTGGTCTTTGTGGCGTTGAGAGTCAGGTTGTTGGTGGCACACCATGCTGCCAGATTACGGATCTCTTCCCTGTAGGCCGATTCGTCGTTGTTGTCGATCTGGCCGACCACAGTGGTGTCATCTGCATACTTGATGAAGATGTTGGAGTTGTACAGAGGAGCACAATCGTGGGTGAACAGGGAGTAGAGCAGTGGGCTTAGAACACAGCCCTGCGGTATGCCAGTGTTCAGATACCTGGTTTCCCAACCTGACAGATTGAGGTCTGTTGGTGAGAAAGTCCAGAATCCATCTGCAAGTGGAGGTGCAGATACCCAGTTCACTGAGCTTAGTGATCAGTACAGTGGGGAGGACTGTATTGAACGCAGAGCTAAAGTCAATGAACAGCATTCTGATGTACGTGTTGCTTTTATCCAGGTGGGTGAGAGCAGAATGAAAAGCTGTGGAAACTGCATCCTCTGTTGACCTGTTCGGGCGATAGGCAAACTGGTATGGGTCCAGTGTAGGTGGTAGGCCCACAGTGAGGTGATTCAGGACCAGTTTCTAAAAGCACTTCATAGCAATGGGGGTGAGTGTAACTGGGCGAAAGTCATTCAGGCATTTAGCAGCTGAGTGCTTAGTGCTTAGTGCTTAAGCACCTTCATCTTCATCTTCATCAACCAGCACATCACTGAACTCCACACTACACCACCAGGATGCTTAAGGTTCACTGATACTTAATGAAGTTACTGCAGTAATTATCATGAAGTTCTTCTCCTTTTTGTACATTCTCCATCATCTCCATCATCTCCATCAGCTCCATCATCTTCATCAATTATAACAGTATATAACTGAACATTCACATATCAGAGATTACCTCATATATCTGTCATGATGATGATGATGATGATGATGATGATGGTGGTGGTGGTGGTGATGATGATGATGATGATGATGATGGTGGTGGTGGTGGTGGTGATGATGGTGATGATGATGATGATGGTGGTGGTGGAGTTATGATTATGATGATGATAGTTATGATGGTGTGGAAGGTGATGGTGGTGGTGGTGGTGGTAAAGATGATGATGATGATGATGATGATGATGATGATGATTATGGTGGTGGTGGTGGTGTTATTATGAATATGATGATGATGGTGGTGGTGGTGAAGATGAAGATGGTGATGATGATGATGATGATGATGATGATGATGATGATGGTGGTGAAGATGAAGATAATGATGATGATGGTGGTGGTGGAGTTATGATTATAATGATGATAGTTATGATGGTGTGGAAGGTGATGATGGTGGTGGTGGTGGTGGTAAAGATGATGATGATGATGATGATGATTATGGTGGTGGTGGTGGTGTTATTATGAATATGATGATGATGATGATGATGGTGGTGGTGAAGATGAAGATGGTGATGATGATGATTATGATGATGATGATGATGATGATGATGATGGTGGTGAAGATGAAGATGATGATGATGATGATGGTGGTGGTGGAGTTATGATTATAATGATGATAGTTATGATGGTGTGGAAGGTGATGATGGTGGTGGTGGTGGTGGTAGTAAAGATGATGATGATGATGATGATTATGGTGGTGGTGGTGGTGTTATTATGAATATGATGATGATGATGGTGGTGGTGAAGATGAAGATGGTGATGATGATGATGATTATGATGATGATGATGATGATGATGGTGGTGAAGATGAAGATGATGATGATGATGGTGGTGGAGTTATGATTATAATGATGATAGTTATGATGGTGTGGAAGGTGATGATGATGGTGGTGGTGGTGGTGGTGGTAAAGATGATGATGATTATTATTATGGTGGTGGTGGTGGTGGTGTTATTATGAATATGATGATAGTGATGATGGTGTGGAAGGTGATGATGATGATGGTGGTGGTGGTAAAGATGAAGATGATGATGGTTGTGTCATTATGATGAATATGAGAAAGAAAAAGATGATGATGATGATGATGATGATGATGATGATGATGATGATATTTTTTGTGTACAGTGAGTGTCAGGTGAGTTTCATCACTGTTCCAGTTCACTCTCTGTCGTCGTCCATCAGTGTCACGTGTCTCGTTCACGTGTATAAACTTATTGTATATTGTACATTATTTGTGTTTAGAGGATGCAGAGTATCTGCAGCTAACATTTTGTCCACGTGACAAATAAATAAACTTACAAACAGAAAAGAATAGTAAAAAAACAAAACAACAAAAAAAACCAAACAACAAAAAAAACAATGGGGCTTTTATTTTAAAATCCCGGAAGTAGTTCCTGATTTGGGACTCTTATTTTGTGTCTTCCGGAGTTCAGTGCAGGAAGTTTGTGTAATTGTGTGTGTGAGAGAAAGAGAGAGAGAGAGAGAGAGAGAGAGATTCTTTTCAGATGAAATGAAACTGAAGGACTGGAGAGAAACAAAAAGGGTTTGTCAACTTTTATTGTATTTTATATCAAACAGAAAAAAATCATAAAAAGGTAAAATTCTAGGTGTAAATGCGACACGTTTAAACAATCATTTTTGTCTACTTAAATTTTATAATAAAGAAATAGAATTGTGTTTATTTGTAGCTGTTCATACTGCATTTTAATCTGAATTGATTTGTTCTGGTGTAAAGTTTACATTTCACCTGATCACTAATTAATTACTACTTCCGGTCCAAACACCATTTCTTTCATCTTAATTTACATTTCACAAGAAACATTTATTAGTCACACACACACACACACACACACACACCTCTCAGTGTTAATTTGCTACACAGACTCTGTAACTCACGTTTTACGAATAAACAACAACAGAAACAGAAACTGTTCAATTCCGAGAAATTGCTGTGATGTGAATCTGATTTATTTAAAGCAGATCCAAAAAGACCTTCAAACTCTGGTGAACCCAAAACTTTACTGGCACCCAGATTCCTGCCCCTGAGCACCTTCATCTTCATCTTCATCTTCATCTCCTCACATCCCACTGTTGAACCTCCTTTCATCAACCAGCACATCACTGAACTCCACACGACACCACCAGGATGCTGAAGGTTCACTGATACTTTACTAAAGTTACTGCAGTAATCATCATGAGGTTCTTCTCCTTTTTGTACATTCTCAATCATCTCCATCATCTCCATCATCTCCATCAATTATAAGAGTATATAACTGAACATTCACATATCAGATATATGAGATAATCTTTTATATGATGGTGGTTGTGATGGTGATGATGATGGTGATGGTGATGATGTAGTTGTGGTGGTGATGTGATGGTGATGGTGATGATGATGATGTGGTTGTGGTGGTGGTGATGATGATGATGATGGTGTAGGGTCTGGCTAGTGTCTTTAAGATTTAATGTCCCAGGAATTCCTTTTATTCTTTAACATACCACAGTGTGGAACCACACACACACACACACACACACACACACACACACATACACACACACACACACACACACACACATATACAGGGAGTGCAGAATTATTAGGCAAATGAGTATTTTGACCACATCATCCTCGTTATGCATGTTGTCTTACTCCAAGCTGTATAGGCTGGAAAGCCTACTACCAATTAAGCATATTAGGTGATGTGCATCTCTGTAATGAGAAGGGGT
>NC_060900.1:28516165-28526165 GCF_014805685.1 Silurus meridionalis
TCGTTCAGTTCAGTAATGGATGGTTTCTTGGGGACCAGGATGATTGTGGAGAGTTTAAAGCAGGAGGGGACCTCACACAGCTCCAGTGATCTGTTGAAGATATAGATGAAGATAGGAGCCAGTTGGTCAGCACATGCTTTGAGACAGGAGGGGGAGACACCGTCTGGGCCGGGAGCTTCCCATATCTTCTGTCTCTGAAAGAGCCGATACACATCCTCTTCACAAATCGTGAGCGCAACTTGAGTGCTGGAAGGAGTTGTTAGACGGTTCCCAGATGTGTGATGGGGCAGACAGTGGGCTGGGTTGAATGAGAGGTGTGAAGATATTGTTCTTAAACCT
Organism: Silurus meridionalis; assembly: GCF_014805685.1. Classification (NCBI taxonomy): domain Eukaryota; kingdom Metazoa; phylum Chordata; class Actinopteri; order Siluriformes; family Siluridae; genus Silurus; species Silurus meridionalis. The sequence continues at coordinate 28,516,505 of NC_060900.1, forward strand.
GCAGTAGAAGGTGTTACTGTCATCAGCCAGGTCTTTGTTTGCTTCAGTGGGAAGGGGTGGTCTCCTGTAGTTTGTGATATCTTGCAGGCCTTTCCACACTGATGCAGGATCGATGGAAGTGCAGTTCTAAATCCCCTCTGTTGGAGCTTCACTAGCGCACCAGTGCGCTTCCCCCGCCGGCGTCTCCTCCCTGTATTATAGAGAGCAGCTGCTCCTCCAACTAAGAGCTCCAAAAAACTTTCCGGGTTTGTAAAAACTGGTGTAAAAGGTATCTGGAGTGAACTGCCTGATGTTAAGCAGTTCTTCTCCAGTGTTAGTTATCAGTGTAGGGTAACCAAACACACAGACAGTAAACAAAAAGAAAGAGAGAACTAGAGAGTCGTGCCGAGGCTGCCATCCGCGCCACCATCTTACTTTTTAAATTATTTTATTTATTAGAATTTTATAATTAATACTCTACTAATGATATTTACTCCTTTATTCCTTTTGATCTCATTCATATTTTGCAGTAATGAGATGATCACTGTGCATCTGCTTGTGAAGGACAGAAGGACAAAACGTTAGTCATATGGAAAAGAAACGTGTTAAATAAAATAAGACGTTTAATGGTTTTTAAACGTTTTCTTTTTTGCAGCAGAATGATGATGATGATGAGCTAACTGACAGGAGGAGGAGTGAAGATGGCGCTGGTGCTGCAGAGGAGCATGGGAAATGTTCAGAGGCGTCGGAGGAAAGAGTAAGGTCCGACCCACTGAGGAAAGACGTAAGCACGAACATGCCGCAACAGATAAAGATGGAGGAGAAGCGAGGTGTTAGCACTGCGGTCGGAGAGGCTCAGGGTGCGCCAGCTAACGCTGACGAGCGTACAGACGAAGACTCCGCTACCGAGACGAGATTATGTGCTCAAAGTCAGACAGGAAATGAACAGAGTTCTGGACATCTGGAAACCGGCGATAGTGAATATCAACAGTCATCAGCTAAACCCAAATGTTGCAAACGTATAAATTTCCCTGCGGCACAGAGTCCGTCGGATGTGAACGATCGTCAGGATAAAATTGAGGTAAAAGGTCAAGTCGGCGAATTAGACGGCGAGGTCACGGATACAAACAACGGCGATCGGGTTCTTCAGGACGCCGGCGAGAACAGCGACGTAGATGATCCGAAAAGTAACGGCGGAGATCCGAGCTCCAGCTGCGAAAGCGACGTCGAGATTGTAGACGTATTAGACAGTTCCGGTAGCGCGGGCATCAGATCCAGCGCTAGCAAAGTGGAGAATTTCCTGGAAAAGTGCGAAAACCTCAAACGAATAATTAATGAATACGTTCACTCGCAGGGTTCACCGTTTACACGTCTGAAACGTGACGACGTCGCCATGGAAACGGGTGCCAACCGCGATGTGGCTAAAGGTGAATTCAAGGTCGAGATGAATTCGGAACCGATCTGTCAGGCTAAAAATTCTAACCGTGACGTTGAGATCATCGAGGTTGTTGATGATGATGATGAAGATGAAGAAACCTCGTGGACGCCAATGACGTGAATGGAAACTTCCCCGCGTTTGAAAGTCCTGCTCAGATAAAAACAGGAGATGCAATAAAATCCTCGGATAAAGCTAACGCCCATAAATGTGATGTAGAGATCGCCGACTTACGTGAGAGCCGACGTGACGGTGCTGAATGTCAGAATTTGTTGGAGAAGATTGAAAGTCGCAAGCGGCGTGTTTCCGATGGGAACGATGAGACGCGTTCGGATGCGAAAGCCGTAACTCCGGCTCCAATGATCCAAACTGAAGATCCGTCTCCTAAACGCTTGAAACCGGCGGACGTTCAGAGCGCTGCCGAGGATCTCGCTTCATCAAGGAGCTCGGAGGAACCGAATCCAAGCATAGCGCCTGAAGAAGAATCGGAAAGTTTGCTTGACTGTGATGGCGAGGACGCTCTCATGGTACAGGACAACTGTTTCTCTCCGGCTAGCTTCACTGACGATCCTGGTCCTGATGTAGCGAGTTCCCAAAGTTCTGGATGTTTCTCTGAACTTCAGATCAGTAATGTGGTGAGTTTAACGGCTCCAGTCGAGCTTCCTGAGAGCCGAGCGTCTGACTCAGGGGTGAGCAATTACAGCATGCATGATGAGGAAGTAAGTCACGACTTGGACTACAAGGTGCTGAAGTGTGAGGAGACCATCAACCAGATCCGAGCGAAACTCCGAGGAATGGAGGAGAAACTCGACACCTTGAACTGTTAACTGTCCTGAACCCCAGCGCTGAGGATCAGAGCTTTCTGTCCGTTTTTCTGTTCAAATTACTGCACATCGTTTTCCAGTCAGTATTCGTCTATATTAGAGTTTATTATTGAAATAAACAGTTAAAACAGTAAACACTTTATACACACATGTAATAGTTTGTAATGTGTACATGTAATATTTATTTTTCTTTCTTCTTTTCTCGTTATCAAGACTTCATTTTCTCCTGAACAGAGCAAAGGTGTTGGGCATAAGAGCACGTTCTAGAGGCAGCAGCAGCATCGCAGCAGCATGGACAATAACCACAACCACACGTGACCGCGGGCACGTGAACGCCGCTGCCGTGCTGCCGCCTCGAGAACATGCTGTTATGACCAATGCACAGAAATAGAAATTACTTTAATATTATTAATATCACAAGAAAACAATGTTTATGTAAAAAAAAAAAAAAAAAAAGGATATTATAATGCGGTGTCACTTTGGACTTGTGTGTAAATGTGTTTTTTTTGTTTGAAGAATGTAACGAAGTCACATGACATTTAAATAAAAGTGCAATTATTTGTTTAGTCTCCATAATTAACCTTATTTTCTTTCATTCATAAATCTGTTTTTATAAAGTATTATATCATGATAGAAATTTTGATGATGATGGTGAAAAGGTTATTATGAAGATGAAAACAGTAACGGTGATAATGGTGATAATGGTGCAATAAAATAATGATGATAATGAAGGTTAGAATGTAGATGAATCCAGTGATGATGATGGTGAAAGTTGTGATCTAAATAATGATGGTGATGAAGATGATAGTGATGCTAATGATTGTGACCTACACACACACAATCACAATACATTCTGTCCACAGAATCACACTAAACACACTGTGTGTGTGTGTGTGTGTGTGTGTGTGTGTGTGTGTGTGTTATCTAATTTCTTTTTAACGTCAGAAACGCTTCATAATCTTCACTAGAACAGTTTTTATTGTTTCAGTTATCAAACACTGATCTGATACACACACACACACACACACACGCACGAGTGTAACAGTTTAGCATGAAGAACACTGCTAGCTTATTATTTCATTGTGTGTGTGTGTGTGTGTGTGTGTGTATAAAGTAAGATCATAGTGTGTGGAGAACGCTCCTCCTCTCTGATTATAAGACACACACACTCACACTTCTCTCAGTGGAAGACGAAACACAGCGTCTGCAGCTGTCATGATACACACGCGACACGGAATCACACCTGCACTACAGGTACATCTCTCTCTCTCACACACACACACACACACACATTACAAAGTTAACTTTATTTTCTTTGTTTAAAATTGTAAAGTTATTAAACTGTAGTTTATATGTTTATTTTAATAAAAGGACAAATCTCTTTTTAAAAAATGTTTGATAAATGATTTGATTTAGTTTTCATCTTTTATAAAGTTTGTTTTGGGCTTTAAAATCTGTTTTTATTTCACATTTATTTTGATGATATAATATTAAGTGATCTTTTATGTTACTTTCAAACTGAACAAAATCTTTTATTCATTTTATTTATTTATCTTCTCACACACACACACACACATACGCATGCAGAAAAGTGTATACACCGTGTGTGTGTGTGTGTGTGTGTGTGTGTGTGTTTATAAAAATGTTGCAGTAATTCTAAATAATTACAGCTGTTTGTTTTAAAATTAGTTTAATTTGAAGGTTTGTTTGTGTGCGTGTGTGTGTGTGTGTGTGTGTGTGTGTGTGTGTGTGTGGGAACATACTTATCATCTGCTTTCTTTATCTTCAGTTTTCAGCTCAAAAACACTTAGACATTATTTATTCATTTTTTTTTAGATCATCATCATAAAAATAAAGAATAATGTTTTATAATAATTCACATATTGCAAATTTTTTTTTATTGTGAAAGTAAAATTTATTTATTTATTTCAAAACATATTTTACTTTAGTTTTTTTCTTTAGTTTATTATTTATTTTACATTTTCTTGATATTTAGAAAGTAAACTATTAAAAAATATTTGTTATAAATTTTTTGTTTCCTCATGAGTCTTACACTTGTTAAAAAATGAATGAAAAAAATAAATATATAAATAAACTGAAAATAAGCAAATAATTAAATGTGTTAAAACTATACTATAATAAATATAAAATATATTATAAAGAATAAAAGTATAAGCAGGAGGTGTGTGTGTGTGTGTGTGTGTGTGTGTGTGTGTGTGTGTGTGTGTGTGTGTGTGTGTATTTAAATATACAGTTTATTCAGAAATTATTGAGACTCTTCAGTTATGATCATGTCGTAATGTTGCAGTTTGTAACTATATTGTATATAAATATTCAGATGTTTTGCAACAGCACGTGACGATGTAGCTCAGGTGCTGGCCAGTTCTCCTGATAATTACTGAGATGTTTCTACACCTTAACTGGAGAGCACCTGCAGTATACTTCATTGATTGGTTGTGATTTGGAAAGACACACACCTCACTACAGAAAGCCTCACAGCTGTAGATCAGAGCAAAAACCAAGCCATGAGATCAAAGGAACTGCTGCAGAGCTCAGAGACAGGATTGTGGTGAGGCACAGATCTGGGAAAGGCTACAAAAACATTTATGCTGCAATAAAGATTCCCAAGAGCACAGTGACCTCCATAATTCTCAAGTGGCACAGCCAGGATTCTTCTAAGAGATTGACTAAGCAGTGGAGAAAAGCCTTAGTAAAAGATGTGACCAAGAACCTGATGGTCACACTGACTGAACTCCAGAGATTCCTCCACTGAGCTGGGCTTAATGACAGAGTGACTAGATGGAAGTTTCTTCTCTGTGCAAAACCCCTGGAAGCCAACTTGAGTTTAGAAGAGTTTACCAACAAGATTCTAATCATTACATCTGGAGGAAACCAGACCTGCTCATTACCTGCCCAAAACCATCCCAACAGTGAAGCATGGTGGGGGGAGCATCACGCTGTGGGGGGTGTGTTTCTGCACCAGGGATTTGGAGACTGGTCAGGGTGGAGGGAAAGCTGAAAGGAGTAAAGTACAGAGATCTCCTCAATAAAAGGAGATTTCCAGATTTTCAAGACAACACAGGAGTGGATTAGTGATGACTCTTTCTATGTAAGTCTTAGAGTGGAACAGAACCTGACCTAAACCCTATTGAACATCTCTGGAGAGACCTGAAAGTTACTGGTCACCGATGCTCCCCATCCAACCTGCCCCAGCTCGAGAAGATTTGCCCTGAAGAATGTCAGAAAACCCCCCAATCCAGGTGTGTTAAACCCAAAAAGTCTCGAGGCTGAAACTGCTGCCAAAGGAGCTTCAATTCAGTACTGAGTGAAGCGTCTGGATACTTATAGACGTGTGATTATTTGTTTTTTTTAATAAAAATAAGACATTTTTTAGGATTCTGTTTTCACTTTGACATTTTGTGGAACTGAGTGAAGATGAATGAGAAAAAAAATCTATTTGAATGATTGTAGTGTGAAACTGCAACATAACAGTGTACAGTGTGAAGGATCTGAATACTTTCTGAATGCAGTGTGTGTGTGTGTGTGTGTGTGTGTGTGTGTGTGTGTGTGTGTGTGTGTGTGGTCAGACTAATGATAAGCTGCAGGTGTCTGAATGCACTCATTGTGTGTGTGTGTCCATCCTGTGCAGGTGTTATGTTGGAGGAGTGTGTGTGTGTTGTACACACTATTGGTGTGTGTGCTGCTGCCTGAAATCACTCACTCAGCAAAATCTCGGTGTGGAGTGGAGCTTATCGCTGATCTTCAGTTTGTTTGTGGAGACCGTGGATTTTATAGAGGTACACACACTAATTCACACACACACACATACACACACACACTTTTATTTTGAGCTACATGATAAAACACACTGTGGTGCCGTGTTTCTGCAGTCCAACTGAATAGACCTGAAGATAGACATGTCTGCAGATCCAGATATGAGAGACAGGGAACTGGAGGAAAGGAGATCTGGAGAACAAAACTGGTCTACAGAGAGCGAAATTTAAATAAGAGAACATTTAAGTTTGTTGAGGAGAAAAAATGAGGTCATTTTGAGTTTGATGGCTGCAACATGCCTCAGTTGAGACAGGACCATGTTTCCCACTGTGTAGCTTCAGAAGAACATTTGCTGAAGTTCTGGGACAGGAATGTTATTCCAGGGTTGTAGCTGCTCAACAGTTCTGTGTGTCGTGTTTTTGTATTTTCTCGTTTACTGATGCGCCACATGTTTTCAGATGGTGAAAAGTCCCAACCTTCTTGGAATTGGGGCTGTTTAAGGAGTTATTAATGACTCTAAAATGTCTTTCTTTCTGTAAAGCTGCTGTGGGACATTGTGAGAGATACAAGAAACTGAGTTACATAGAAAAGAGAGAGAGAGAGAGAGAGAGAGAGAGAGAGAGAGAGAGAGAGAGAGGAGAAGTCTGGAGGAAGGACATTTTCTAGAGAGCAGACAGGAGTGCAGGCAAAGTGTCATGAGCTGGAGTGAGAGACAGACAGGAGCTGGAGTGAGAGACAGACAGGAGACAGTAACAGATGGGAAATGGATTGAGGTCTGAGAATGAGACAGGTCTGAAATGATAGACAGAAAATTCAGACACAGAGTGAGGGTCCAAAAGGTCTAAAGAAAGACAGACAGGAATGAAAGAAAATGAGAGAGAGAGAAAGATAGACAGAGAGAGAGAGAGAGAGAGAGAGAGAGAGAGTTGTCCTTGGGTGAAGAACATGGTGAAGGTCTTTCAGAAATGAGTGAAAATGCTGACGTCAGCAAATCCGGATCAGAAATGAAAAGCTTTTTTCACACGATGTGTGTGTGTGTGTGTGTGTGTGTGTGTGTGTGTGTGTGTGAGTGAGAGAAAAAGAGAGAGAGAGAGCATGAGAAGGTCAGCTGATATGAAGTGTTGTGATACATATAATAAAACACTGCTGCTACTGTTACTGCACATCAACACTTTCATCCTCATCATCATCATCATGTGTGTGTGTGTGTGTGTGTGTGTGTGTCTCAGGTCACCCCGGGGCAGCGAGGAGTGCAGGAGCACGGCACAGGAGTAGAGGAATCGTGGAGCAGTGCTGCATTAAAGGTTGCGATCTGCAGCATCTAGAACATTACTGTGCCAAACCGAAGCGAGAGCGAAGACACACACGACACACAGCGTCCAGGTTACACACTGTACGTTTACACACAGCACTGTGAGCTTTAACGAATAAGAGATGTGCTGCAGGAAGGTGATGTTTTCTCTAACGTGAGGAAGGAGTCTCCAGTGTCAGAGTGAGGAACGAGGGTTTTTAGCTGCTATACATGAGAAAAGAAAGTAACTCTGAGCAACGTTTCTGTGTTTCTGTTTGGTTTTGCAGGAGGATCAGTTCTGGCTGATGTTCCTCAGGCGATACGAGAGGAACCGGTTTGAGAACGAGGCCGAGCGATTGCTGGAGAGGTTAAAGGAGCGAGCGCTGTACCACAGGAAGTCGGGACGTGACTCGCTGCTGCCGGTTATTCCACACAAAATCCATGGATTTCACCAGCGCCCAAAACGCTGCCGAAAACCACGTAACTGAAAATGGATTTTCTTTTCCCTCTCCGAGTGACGAAACGTCACGGTCCCGATGAGCAACAATCAGACAGTGATATTAATAAATCCCCATGTAGATGAGCTCAAGAGATTTGAATCACTAGTGATGCTAATTCCACCATAGCATGCGGAACAGAAAGCGAATGCTGGTTTACGTTAATACTGATCCTATTCTGATTTTGCTTTTCCATTACCAAAGGCAGGGGATTTTTTATTTATTTATTTTTTTTTTGATGATGAGATAGAAAACAGCTGTACGGTATGGTTTCCAGATTTACCCGGTGTTCACACTGCAACCAGTTGCCGCGGTTTCATCGCTAACACTTAACTAGCGCTGTTTCTTTTCCATACAGTTACTGTTTTATTTATTCTGCAACTTTAGGTTGAACATCTAGTTTAATTAGGTACAAACTGAACAAATAAAATTAGCCAGCTTCTGGATTGTGATTGGTCAGAAGGTGTTGATGGGTTCTCTAGAACGGCAGTTCGGATGCTAGTGCATGTTTATATTAATGATCATTTCCATAGCAACAGCTCGTTCACAGGGACGTGTTTATGTAACATTTGGAAGGAGTCTCCAGTGTGAGAAAGAGGAGTTTTCGCTTCTTTGTGGTTTCTCGGTAACTCGATGTAACCAGCTGTGATTTTGTCGTATGAACTTATAGAGAGAGAATAAAGAGAGAATCAATGAGTGTTTATAGCTGCTATAATGCATTATAGTCACATGTAATATAATAGACTTGTCAGTTCTGAAACCTAGCGCATTCACAGGTGGTTAGAATGATCAGAAGGCTAATGCTAACGAGATATGTTAACTGACAGTTTAGCTAGCGAGGACGTAGCTGCTACGCCTCGAACCAAGCACAAGAAAATTCAGATTGTTTTGTAACCATGGTGAACACATCAGCGCTAAAATGCGGTTCCGCTTAACGTAATTGCTACATTTAGCCCCGCCTTGTTTTTTTTAGCCACAGGCCCCGCCCACTCCAACACTCTGACTGTAAATCAATGGATCCTGCTTTTGTGTCCACTTTTTATTCCTCAGTACAAATTCCATCATTTTAATAACGTAAAAATATCCATTTATTTACTTTTTTTTCCGTTTCATTGACTGACAGAATTGTGACTGCACCGTGAATGTTTGAGTGATATTTGCACATTTCCTTCAATAAATTATAAGGTTTTGTATTTTGTGTGTGTGTGTGTGTGATATAAAGTATTTGTGCATATTTTCATCCCCAGGCTGCTGTTGAAACACAGATCCATGACCTTTGTGTCTTATCAGTCAGTAACTTCTATCTCCATAACCTTCGTGTTTTATCAGAACTGAAACACAGATGACCTGCTCATAATCCACAGCACAGAGTGGAGAAGGTCGGTGTGTGTGTGTGTGTGTGTGTGTGTGTGTGTGTGTGTGTGTGTGTTTTACTCGTCTTTGATTAGCACAAACACTTCTTAAAGTTCTAATAAACACTGTTCCTCAACAGGGAGTTTTAAGTATTTACTCGTTAGTGGAAGTCTTAAAAAGAAAAACTCATCCACCTCTGGATGGAGTTCTTTTTAAATTGGGGACCACTCGCTGCAGCTGAGGATGTTCTCCACAAAAACAGCCTGCAGATCCATGAGGTCCATGTGGAGGTTAAACTCAAGATCCTTGTATATGGATTTTTGCTGTATATAGTATAAAGAGTCTGTTATAATGGTTTAGGTTTACAGTCTCCATGAACAGTTTTTCATTTAAGCCTCCATCAGTGAACAGGTGAAAACCTCAACAATAATGGGATTATAATGAATGGATCTCAGGATGAGGATGGGTTCACTTTTGAGTCTGGTTCCTCTCAAGTTTTGTTTCTCAT
>NC_060900.1:28528665-28531165 GCF_014805685.1 Silurus meridionalis
CACACACACACACACGCACACATACACACAGGACATATCTTAGTTGGAAACAGTACTGTATTAACTTAGCAGGTGTGTTTGTGTGTGGGTGAGTGTGAGTGTGTTTGTGGGTGTGTGTGCAGTAGTGTGAAGTGTGCGTGTGTGTGTGCGTGTGTGTGTGTGTGTGTGTGTGCGTGTGTGCGTGCGTGGGTGTGTGTGTGTAATATAATAAACATGCCCTTTCATCCTTTCTGCTCTGTGTCTGATTGACGCACCGTCTACTGACTTAAAATTCTGCTTTCTTTTAATATGAACTTTACAAAAAGACTAAATGTAATTGTTTGCAAATCTGATAAAGCCATAATTTATTTACAATAGAACACAGAAAACATATCCATAGGGGAAATGAGCCATTTTAAGGAAAATATAAGGTCATTTTGAATTTATTGGCTGCAAAAGGTCCATGTTCCCCACTGTGTTGCATCACATCTTCTTTTAACAACAGTCTGTATACTTCTGGGACCTGAGGAGACCAGTTACTGAGGTTTTGGGAGAGGAATGTTTTCCCATATGTGTGTAATACAGGATTCTACTTTCTAAACAGTACTGGGTCTTCTTTGTTGTATTTTTTGTTTCATGGTGCACCAAATGTTTTTAAATGGTGAAAGGTCAGCACCTGGACTCTTCTACTACAAAGCCATGCAATTGTAATAGATGCAGTATGCAGTTAGCATTGTCTTGTTGAAATATGTATGACTTTCCTTGGAAAAGAGTGTTCGATTTTCTGCACGGAAGCATCTTTAGCTCTAAAAAAAAGGCACTTATGCATTTCTTATGTTCCCAATTTAATGTCTTTTGTAAAGGGGTTGTTTTTGTTATTGTATCTGTAAGAAAAGGACATAAACAAAACTCAGTAGTAGTTGTTTCCATTTACTTCCATTTACCATTTACTTTTACCCATGTATAATACAAATTTACAATAAATCATAAACAGGACTACTGTATATACACTTCTTCTTCTTCTTCTTTCGGCTGCTCCCATTAGGGGGCGCTACAGCGGATCATCCGTCTCCATTCCCCCCTGTCCTCTACATCTGCCTCTTTTACACCAACTACCTGCATGTCTTCCCTCACCACATCCATGAACCTCCTCCTTGGCCTTCCTCTTTTCCTCCTACCTGGTGGCTCCACCCTCAGCATTCTTCTACCAATATAATTCATGTTCCTCCTCTGCACATGTCCAAACCATCTCAAACTACTGTATATACACAATATACCATATAATAATATATATACCTCTCTGGAGGTCCACAGTTTCCAAAAAATACATTTAATTCCACAGAGCAGTTTTCCACTTTGTCTCAGTACATTATAAATGAGTTTTGGTCCAGAGAGGATGGTGGTGTTTCTGGATCATGTTCACGCATACCTTCTTCTTTACATGATAGAGATTTAACCTGCATTTTTTGAATGACATGCAAACTGTGTTCACAGACACTGATTTCTGGAGGTGTTAATGAGCCCCAGCAGTGATTTAATTACAGAATTATGACTGTTTTAAATGCAGACCCCTGAGGGCCCAAAGATCACAAACATACAATATTGATTTTCACCCTTTTCCCTCTTACACAGAGATTTCTCCAGATTCTTTGAAACTTTTGATGACATTATGTTTAGAAAATGATGAGATATTCAAAGTCTTTTAAAATTTTATATTGAGGAACATTATTCTGAAATTGTTCCACAGTTTGTAGACTCTGCTTCTCTAAGATACAGTATTTATACTCAATCATCTCACTGACCTGCTGTTAATAACCTCATTAGTTACAAAACTGTTTCATTTAAATAAAACATACTTTTTCCAGACTTTTGTTCCCGTCGCAACTTTTTTGAGACGTGTTGCTGTCATTTCCTTAAAATTCCTTAAAACACATTTTAGATTTTATATATTTTGGTAAATATTATATTGGTTATAAGATTTGCGAATCAGTGTATTCTGTTTTTATTGATATTTTACATTGTAGTGTAAGACTGTAGTGTAGAGTGTGTGATTTGAAACACAGCCACATGATTACCAGATTTAGGTCACATGGTTTTCAGTAAATCTTCCCATTTCAGTAAAAAAAAGGAGCTGTCCAAACAAAATAATTCACCAAATCAACAAACAAGAGTAATAATTCACCAATCAGTGATGAAGAATTCAAATACACACGCGCACACACACACACACACACACACACACACACACACACACGGTCACAGCTGTTTTTCAGTCCAGGTAAGTTCACACTCTTTTCTTTACAACTGTATACTGAACTTATACATACTTGTAATTTATGTATAATCCTTCACACCTCACTGTGTGTGTGTGTGTGTGTGTGTGTGTGTGTGTGTGTGTGTGTGTGTGTGTGTGTGTGTGTAAAAAATGCGATTGTGTGTTAAACTAAGTGTAATTACTGCTATAATTCTGATGTTGATGTTTTTGTAACAGCACATTTTATTTACTGTTAATTAACAACCC